>NW_025754996.1:0-8339 GCF_021184085.1 Oncorhynchus gorbuscha
GAGTTATTCTGTTGGGCCTCTGTCATTAGAGACAGTAGAGATCAGTGAGTTATTCTGTTGGGCCTCTGTCATTAGAGACAGTAGAGAACAGTAAGTTATTCTGTTGGGCCTCTGTCATTAGAGACAGTAGAGAACAGTAAGTTCTGTTGGGCCTCTGTCATTAGAGACAGTAGAGATCAGTGAGTTCTGTTGGGCCTCTGTCGTTAGAGACAGTAGAGATCAGTGAGTTATTCTGTTGGGCCTCTGTCATTAGAGACAGTAGAGAACAGTAAGTTCTGTTGGGCCTCTGTCATTAGAGACAGTAGAGATCAGTGAGTTCTGTTGGGCCTCTGTCATTAGAGACAGTAGAGAACAGTGAGTAAGTTCTGTTGGGCCTCTGTCATTAGAGACAGTAGAGATCAGTGAGTTCTGTTGGGCCTCTGTCATTAGAGACAGTAGAGATCAGTGAGTTCTGTTGGGCCTCTGTCATTAGAGACAGTAGAGATCAGTGAGTTCTGTTGGGCCTCTGTCATTAGAGACAGTAGAGATCAGTGAGTTCTGTTGGGCCTCTATCATTAGAGACAGTAGAGACAGTGAGTTCTGTTGGGCCTCTGTCATTAGAGGGCAGTAGAGATCAGTGAGTTCTGTTGGGCCTCTGTCATTAGAGACAGTAGAGATCAGGAAGTTCTGTTGGGCCTCTATCATTAGAGACAGTAGAGATCAGTGAGTTCTGTTGGGCCTCTATCATTAGAGACAGTAGAGATCAGTGAGTTCTGTTGGGCCTCTGTCATTAGAGACAGTAGAGATCAGTGAGTTCTGTTGGGCCTCTGTCATTAGAGACAGTAGAGATCAGTGAGTTCTGTTGGGCCTCTATCATTAGAGACAGTAGAGATCAGTGAGTTCTGTTGGGCCTCTGTCATTAGAGACAGTAGAGATCAGTGAGTTCTGTTGGGCCTCTGTCGTTAGAGACAGTAGAGAACAGTGAGTTCTGTTGGGCCTCTATCATTAAGAGGGGGGAGGCAGGTAGTCTAGTGGTTAGAGGGGGGAGCTCAGTTGGTAGAGCAGGCAGGTAGTGGGTTCGTCCCCGGGACCACCCATCATAGAAGTGGCACATGACAGGGGTCTTTAAATGGCATATATTATTATTATTATTAGGTAGTCGATCCAGTGGTTACAGGGGTGGCAGGTAGCCTAGTGGTTAGGGAGGCAGGTAGCTTAGTGGTTAGATTAGGGGAGGCAGGTAGTCCAGTGGTTAGAGGAGGAGGCAGGTAGCCTGGTGGTTAGGAGGTGGCCCCAAGTGGTTGGGGGGGCATAAGCTCTAGTGGTTAGGGGCGGGGGTGGCAGGTAGCCTAGTGGTTAGGGGAGGCAGGTAGCCTAGTGGTTAGAGGGGAGGCAGGTAGCCTAGTGGTTAGGGAGGAGGCAGGTAGCCTAGTGGTTAGGGGGAGGCAGGTAGCCCAGTGTGGTTAGAGGGAGGCAGGTAGCCCAGTGGTTTGAGGAGGGGTGGCAGGTAGCCTAGTGGTTGGGGGAGGCAGGTTCTAGTGGTTTGAGGAGGGGCGGCAGGGTAGCCTAGTGGTTAGAGCATTGGACTAGTAACCGGAAGGTTGCAAGTTCAAAACCCCTGAGCTGACAAGGTACAAATCTGTAGTTCTGCCCTGAACAGGCAGTTAACCCACTGTTCCCAGGCCGTCATTGAAAATAAGAATTTGTCAACAGACAAAGTCCCGAAACCTCTGTTTTAATCTGCTGAAGTCTAAAAACGTCCTAAATAGGAGAAAGAGCCTGATCCTATTGTTGTTCTGACCTCCACAGTGACCAGGGCTGTCCTGGAACCTATTCCCTATCTATTTCTACTTTTAACCAGGGGCCCTGATAAAAGTAGTGCACTAGAGCTCGAGAATAGGGTGCCATTTTAGACGTAGTTAGGGGATGTCTTTTGAAGAGGTTCATTCTGGCCACAGCCAGTCTCCCACTGTGTGTCCAACCGTACCAGAGGGACTCATATCCCCACATTGTCTCCTGTTCCCAAGCGGTCAACAGGAAGGGTGCGGAGCCCTCCTTTCAACCCACTATCTGATGAATAAGGCATTCCGCCCATATGGAACAGTACTGAGCTGGGGAAGAGCTGAGAAGACCCAATGGCACCCTGCTCTTCTCTATCTATTGTCACTACTTTTGAATAGGACCCTCTGGGGGAATAGGGTGCTATTTGGGACTCATCCCAAGAGTGTTGAATTGAACAAGATGTCTTCTCATGTAGTACGTCGTTACTGTTCAGTTTTCCTCTTCAGAATTGACCACATGAAGGATGTTTCCCCAAGATGGAGGACATTTCAATCCAGCTGATATTTTCCTCTTCAGAATTGACCAGATTTGTATTTATTTTAAAGCATTTCTAAAAAACCTAGAGTTCTTTGTCATTATGGGGTATTGTGATGTCATTATGGGGTATTGTGATGTCATTATGGGGTATTGTGATGTCATTATGGGGTATTGTGATGTCATTATGGGGTATTGTGATGTCATTATGGGGTATTGTGATGTCATTATGGGGTATTGTGATGTCATTATGGGGTATTGTGATGTCATTAGATGTCATGTCATTATTGGGTATTGTGATGTCATTATGGGGTATTGTGATGTCATTAGGTATTGTGATGTCATTATGGGGTATTGTGATGTCATTAGGGGTGTGTGATGTCATTATGGGGTATTGTGATGTCATTAGGGGGGTATTGTGATGTCATTATGGGGTATTGTGATGTCATTAGGTATTGTGATGTCATTATGGGGTATGTGATGTCATTTGGCAGGGTATTGTGATGTCATTATGCAATTGTGATGTCATTATGGGGTATTGTGTGTCATTATGGGGTATTGTGATGTCATTATGGGGTATTGTGATGTCATTAGAGGGTATTGTGATGTCATTATGGGGTATTGTGATGTCATTATGGGGTATTGTGATGTCATTATGGGGTAGTGTGATGTCATTATGGGGTGTTGTGATGTCATTATGGGGTATTGTGATGTCATTATGGGGTATTGTGATGTCATTAGTGTGGATGTCATTATTGTGATGTCATTATGGAGTATTGTGATGTCATTATGGGGTATTGTGATGTCATTATGGAGTGTTGTGTGATGTCATTATGGAGTGTTTGATGAGGGGGGAACAATTATTTAATCCATTTTAGAATAAGGCTGTAATGCCAAAAATGTGGAAAAAGTGTATTTAAAAAATATATTTTCTGAATGCACTGTACGTTCCTCTAACGTTCTTGGCTTTTTCCAGAACAGCTACCATGTCCTTGAACCTCAAGAACTTGACCACTATCGGCCTAGGCCTGTCACCTAGGCCTGTCACCTGGGCCTGCCACCTGGGCCTGTCACCTGGGCCTGCCACCTGGGCCTGTCACCTGGGCCTGTCACCTGGGCCTGTCACCTGGGCCTGCCACCTGGGCCTGCCACCTGGGCCTGCTGGGCCTGTCACCTGGGCCGGCCGGTGGGTTTTCAGTCCTGTGGCCGCTGTCCACCTTAATCTTCCTGTGGTCCATTTCCCTCACCTTGTCCTCAGACTCCGTCCAGGTCTCATGTGGAGATTCTGTGTTTCTGTCCACAACCATGTTGTTCTGCCTTCATTGTCCCTGGAGATAATCTGATTTCCTGGTCATTCACACACAGAACTGATGTCCTCTCTCAATGACTTTACAGATCGCTTTCATCCAGCCGTTCACCTGTTTAAACTCATCAAGCTGATCCTGGGAGAACTGCAAACTGTGCTTCAGGTCCTCTCTGGTCTGGTCGTACTGTGTCTTTTATTAGTTTGGACAAAACACTTGAAGCTACAATATTTTGTTGTTGTAACAACTGCTTGTACAACTATTTTTGTTCGTTTAAAATATCCTTCGCCTGTGATAGAGAGACACCGCTGTCCTCAACGATACTCCCGCCGGCTTTGGTCATTGTCATGGTAACAACGTAGGTTACTCTGTTACTCCTCTCAGTTCCAGACAGTATTTTACCCCTTGTTCCAGACAGGACAGGTTATACTGTTACCCCTCTCAGTTGTAGGTTACTCTGTTACTCCTCTCAGTTCCAGACAGGAAGGTTACTCTGTTACGCCTCCTCAGTTCCAGACAGGACAGGTTACTCTGTTACTCCTCTCAGTTCCAGACAGGACAGGTTACTCTGTTACCCCTCTCCAGACAGGACAGTTCAGGACAGGTTACTCCTCTCAGTTCCAGACAGGACAGGTTACTCTGTTACTCCTCTCAGTTCCAGACAGGACAGGTTATACTGTTACTCCTCTCAGTTCCAGACAGGACAGGTTACTCTGTTACCCATCTCAGTTCCAGACAGGACAGGTTACTTCCTCTGTTACCCCTCTCAGTTCTAGACAGGACAGGTTATACTGTTACTCCTCTCAGTTCCAGACAGGACAGGTTACTCTGTTACCCATCTCAGTTCCAGACAGGACAGGTTACCCCTCTCAGTTCCAGACAGGACAGGTTACTCCTCTCCTCTCAGTTCCAGACAGGACAGGTTACTCTGTTACCCCTCTCAGTTCCAGACAGGACAGGTTATACTGTTACTCCTCTCAGTTCCAGACAGGACAGGTTACTCTGTTACTCCTCTCAGTTCCAGACAGGACAGGTTACTCTGTTACCCCTCTCCTCTCAGTTCCAGACAGGACAGGTTACCCCTCTCCTGTTACCCTCTCAGTTCCAGACAGGACAGGTTACTCCTCTCCTCTCAGTTTCAGACAGAACAGGTTACTCTGTTACTCCTCTCAGTTCCAGACAGGACAGGTTACTCTGTTACTCCTCTCAGTTCCAGACAGGACAGGTTACTCCTCTCCTCTCAGTTGTTACTCCTCCCCTCTCAGTTCCAGACAGGACAGGTTACTCTGTTACTCCTCTCAGTTCCAGACAGGACAGGTTACTCTGTTACTCCTCTCAGTTCCAGACAGGACAGGTTACTCTGTTACTCCTCTCAGTTCCAGACAGGACAGGTTACTCTGTTACCCCTCTCAGTTCCAGACAGGACAGGTTACTCTGTTACTCCTCTCAGTTCCAGACAGGACAGGTTACTCTGTTACTCCTCTCAGTTCCAGACAGGACAGGTTACTCCTCTCAGTTCCAGACAGGACAGGTTACTCTGTTACTCCTCTCAGTTCCAGACAGGACAGGTTACTCCTCTCCTCTCAGTTCCAGACAGGACAGGTTACTCTGTTACTCCTCTCAGTTCCAGACAGGACAGGTTACTCCTCTCCTCTCAGTTCCAGACAGGACAGGTTCCTCCTCTCAGTTCCAGATAGGACAGGTTACTCTGTTAATCCCCTCCTCTCAGTTCCAGACAGGACAGGTTAACCCCTCTCCTCTCAGTTCCAGAGACAGGACTCTGTTAACCCTCTCCTCTCAGTTCCAGACAGGACAGGTTACCCTGTTACTCCTCTCAGTTCCAGACAGGACAGGTTACTCTGTTACTCCTCTCAGTTCCAGACAGGACAGGTTACTCATCTCAGTTCCAGACAGGACAGGTTACTCTGTTACTCCTCTCAGTTCCAGACAGGACAGGTTACTCTCATCTCAGTTCCAGACAGGACAGGTTACTCTGTTACCTCCTCTCAGTTCCAGACAGGACAGGTTACCCTCTCCTCTCAGTTCCAGACAGGACAGGTTACTCTGTTACTCCTCTCAGTTCCAGACAGGACAGGTTACTCTGTTACTCCCTCTCAGTTCCAGACAGGACAGGTTACTCTGTTACTCCTCTCAGTTCCAGACAGGACAGGTTACTCCTCTCCTCTCAGTTCCAGACAGGACAGGTTACTCTGTTACCCCTCTCAGTTCCAGACAGGACAGGTTACTCTGTTATCCCCTCTCAGTTCCAGACAGGACAGGTTGCTCTGTTACCCCTCTCAGTTCCAGACAGGACAGGTTACTCCTCTCCTCTCAGTTCCAGACAGGACAGGTTACTCTCCTCTGTTACCCCTCTCAGTTACCCTCAGACAGGACAGGTTACTACTGTTACCCCTCTCAGTTCCAGACAGGACAGGTTACTCTGTTACTCCTCTCAGTTACAGACAGGACAGGTTACTCCTCTCCTCTCAGTTACAGACAGGACAGGTTACTCTGTTACTCCTCTCAGTTCCAGACAGGACAGGTTATCTGTTACTCCTCTCAGTTCCAGACAGGACAGGTCTAGGAAGAATGAAAACAGCAGCAAACAGCATAGATCTAGACAACCACAAGCCGGGGACAATCCGTGGTCCCTGGACACAATGGCTAACTGCGTTGGGAGATGCATTCAAGCCCTCAAGAAAACCCTGCTAGCCTGATAGGCAGCTAGGCTAGCAGCTAGGCCAAAAGCTCTCAGACCCGGCTCAGTCGGCAGGACCTCTAAGATAGATAGTAGCGGTCCAACTGATGCCAACCCGTCGCTGGATCAAACTCAAAAGGTAGCATTCAACTTTTTCCAATATACTTTCAAAACTTCCTAAAACAACAAACTTTCCAAAACAACAAACCCGAGCTCTCCCTCGTTCCTCGTTCGACAGGAAGTTTATGGATGTTTCCCCAAGATGGAGGACATTTAAATCCAGCTGATATTTTCCTCCTTCTCTGTCGTGACTCGTCTCACCAAGATGGTAATCAGACCTTATACTAAAGAGCTCTGTGTGTGTGTGTGTGTGTGTGTGTGTGTGTGTGTGTGTGTGTGTGTGTGTGTGTGTGTGTGTGTGTGTGTGTGTGTGTGTGTGTATGTGTGTGTGTAATTAGTCTTGTAATTAAAGCCAATAAACAGCAGGGCTCATGGGAGATCCATCTCCTTTAAACTGTGATAATCACTCTGCAGTTGGGAGTTATGAGTCTTACAACTACTACAATACACACACACACACACACACACACACACACACACACACACACACACACACACACACACACACACACACACGTCATGCCCATAGGGGACACATAGTTTCTCTGTAATACTACGAGCAATTTAATGAAGTTTTTTAATTAATTTTTATTTCACCTTTATTTAACCAGGTAGGCCAGTTGAGAACACCTTTATTTAACCAGGTAGGCTAGTTGAGAACACCTTTATTTAACCAGGTAGGCTAGTTGAGAACACCTTTATTTAACCAGGTAGGCTAGTTGAGAACAGGTTCTCATTTGCAACTGCGACCTGGCCAAAATAAAGCATAGCAGTGTGAACAGACAACACAGAGTTACACATGGAGTAAACAATTAACAAGTCAATAACACAGAGAAAAAAGGGGAGTCTATATACAATGTGTGCAAAAGGCATGAGGAGGTAGGCGAATAATTACAATTTTGCAGATTAACACTGGAGTGATAAATGATCATGTACAGGTAGAGATATTGGTGTGCAAAAGAGCAGAAAAGTAAATAAATAAAAACTGTGGGGATGAGGTAGGTGAAAATGGGTGTGCTATTTACCAATAGATTATGTACAGCTGCAGCGATCGGTTAGCTGCTCAGCTAGCTGATGTTTGAAGTTGTTGAGGGAGATAAAAGTCTCCAACTTCAGCGATTTTTGCAATTCGTTCCAGTCACAGGCAGCAGAGTACTGGAACGAAAGGCGGCCGAATGAGGTGTTGGCTTTAGGGATGATCAATGAGATACACCTGCTGGAGCGCGTGCTACGGATGGGTGTTGCCATCGTGACCAGTGAGCTGAGATAAGGCGGAGCTTTGCCTAGCATGGCCTTGTAGATGACCTAGAGCCAGTGGGTCTGGCGACGAATATGTAGCGAGGACCAGCCGACTATAGCATACAAGTCGCAGTGGTGGGTAGTATAAGGTGCTTTAGTGACAAAACGGATGGCACTGTGATAGACTGCATCCAGTTTGCTGAGTAGAGTGTTGGACGCAATTTTGTAGATGACGTCGCCGAAGTCGAGGATCGGTAGGATAGTCAGTTTTACTAGGGTAAGCTTGGCAGCGTGAGTGAAGGAGGCTTTGTTGCGGAATAGAAAGCCGATTCTTGATTTTATTTTTGATTGGAGATGTTTGATATGGGTCTGGAAGGAGAGTTTGCAGTCTAGCCAGACACCTAGGTACTTATAGGTGTCCACATATTCAAGGTCGGAGCCATCCAGTGTGGTGATGCTAGTCGGGCATGCGGGTGCAGGCAGCGATCGGTTGAAAAGCATGCATTTGGTTTTACTAGCGTTTAAGAGCAGTTGGAGGCCACGGAAGGAGTGTTGTATGGCATTGAAGCTCGATTGGAGGTTAGATAGCACAGTGTCCAATGACGGGCCGAAAGTGTATACAATGGTGTCGTCTGCGTAGAGGTGGATCAGGGAATCGCCCGCAGCAAGAGCAACATCATTGA
>NW_025754997.1:0-8333 GCF_021184085.1 Oncorhynchus gorbuscha
AAGTTTACATACACTTATGTTGGAGTCATTATGTTGGAGTCTAAGGTCTAGGAGCACGAGGCTCTGCATCTGTCCTCGTGCTCCTAGACCTTAGTGCTGCTTTTGATACCATCGATCACCACATTCTTTTGGAGAGATTGGAAACCCAAATTGGTCTACACGGACATGTTCTGGCCTGGTTTAGGTCTTATCTGTCGGAAAGATATCAGTTTGTCTCTGTGAATGGTTTGTCCTCTGACAAATCAACTGTACATTTCGGTGTTCCTCAAGGTTCTGTTTTAGGACCACTATTGTTTTCACTATATATTTTACCTCTTGGGGATGTTATTCGAAAACATAATGTAAACTTTCACTGCTATGCGGATGACACACAGCTGTACATTTCAATGAAACATGGTGAAGCACCAAAATTGCCCTCGCTAGAAGCATGTGTTTCAGACATAAGGAAGTGGATGGCTGCAAACTTTCTACTATTAAACTCGGACAAAACAGAGATGCTTGTTCTAGGTCCCAAGAAACAAGAGATCTTCTGTTGAATCTGACAATTAATCTTAATGGTTGTACAGTCGTCTCAAATAAAACTGTGAAGGACCTCGGCGTTACTCTGGACCCTGATCTCTCTTTTGAAGAACATATCAAGACCATTTCGAGGACAGCTTTTTCCATCTACGTAACATTGCAAAAATCAGAAACTTTCTGTCCAAAAATGATGCAGAAAAATTAATCCATGCTTTTGTCACTTCTAGGTTAGACTACTGCAATGCTCTATTTTCCGGCTACGGATAAAGCACTAAATAAACTTCAGTTAGTGCTAAATACGGCTGCTAGAATCCTGACTAGAACCAAAAAAATTGATCATATTACTCCAGTGCTAGCCTCTCTACACTGGCTTCCTGTCAAAGCAGGGGCTGATTTCAAGGGTTTACTGCTAACCTACAAAGCATTACATGGGCTTGCTCCTACCTACCTCTCTGATTTGGTCCTGCCGTACATACCTATACGTACGCTACGGTCACAAGGCATGGCCTCTAATTGTCCCTAAATTTCTAAGCAAACAGCTGGAGGCAGGGCTTTCTCTATAAGAGCTCCATTTTTATGGAGGCGGTCTGCCTACCCATGTCAGAGACGCAAACCTCGGTCTCAACCTTTAAGTCTTTACTGAAGACTCATCTCTTCAGTGGGTCATATGATTGGTGAGTCTGGCCCAGGAGTGGGAAGGTGAGCAGGAAGGCTCTGGAGCGAACCGCCCTTGCTGTCTCTGCCTGGCCGGTTCCCCTCTTTCCACTGGGATTCTCTGCCTCTAACCCTGTTACGGGGGGCTGAGTCACTGGCTTGCTGGGGCTCTCTCGTGCCGTCTCTGGGGGGGTCGTCACCTGGGTGGGTTGATTCACTGTTGTGGTCGGCCTGTCTGGGTTTACCTTAGGGTTGTACCGTGTCGGAGATCTTTGTGGGCTGCTCGGCCTTGTCTCAGGATGGTAAGTTGGTGGTTGAAGATTTCCCTCTAGTGGTGTGGGGGCTGTGCTTTGGCAAAGTGGGTGGGGTTATATCCTTCCTGTTTGGCCCTGTCCGGGGTGTCCTCGGATGGGGCCACAGTGTCTCCTGACCCCTCCTGTCTCAGCCTCCAGTATTTATGCTGCAGTAGTTTATGTGTCGGGGGCTAGGGTCAGTTTGTTTATCTGGAGTACTTCTCCTGTCCTATTCGGTGTCCTGTGTAAATCTAAGTGTGCGTTCTCTAATTCTCTCCTTCTCTCTTTCTTTCTCTCTCTCGGAGGACCTGAGCCCTAGAACCATGCCCCAGGACTACCTGACATGATGACTTCTTGCTGTCCCCAGTCCACCTGGCCATGCTGCTGCTCCAGTTTCAACTGGCCTGGGCCCTAGGACCATGTCCCAGGACTACCTGACATGAGGACTCCTTGCTGTCCCCAGTCCACCTGGCCATGCTCCTGCTCCAGTTTCAACTGTTCTGCCTTACTATTATTCAACCATGCTGGTCATTTATGAACATTTGAACATCTTGGCCACGTTCTGTTATAATCTCCACCTGGCACAGCCAGAAGAGGACTGGCCACCCCACATATGCTCTCTCTAATTCTCTCTTTCTTTCTCTCTCTCGGAGGACCTGAGCCCTAGGACCGTGCCCCAGGACTACCTGACATGATGGCTCCTTGCTGTCCCCAGTCCATCTGACTGTGCTGCTGCTCCAGTTTCAACTGTTCTGCCTTATTATTATTTGACCATGCTGGTCATTTATGAACATTTGAACATCTTGGTCATGTTCTGTTATAATCTCTACCCGGCACAGCCAGAAGAGGACTGGCCACCCCACATAGCCCGGTTCCTCTCTAGGTTTCTTCCTAGGTTTTGGCCTTTCTAGGGAGTTTTTCCTAGCCACCGTGCTTTTACACCTGCATTGTTTGCTGTTTGGGGTTTTAGGCTGGGTTTCTGTACAGCACTTTGAGATATCAGCTGATGTACGAAGGGCTATATAAATAAATTTGATTTGATTTGATTTGATTTGAGTCTAGGTCTGTCAGAGTGTTAATAACATGAGTCTAGGTCTGTCAGAGTGTTAATAACATGAGTCTAGGTCTGTCAGAGTGTTAATAACATGAGTCTAGGTCTGTCAGAGTGTTAATAACATGAGTCTAGGTCTATCAGAGTGTTAATAACATGAGTCTAGGTCTGTCAGAGTGTTAATAACATGAGTCCTAGGTCTGTCAGAGTGTTAATAACATGAGTCTAGGTCTGTCAGAGTGTTACTAACATGAGTCTAGGTCTGTCAGAGTGTTAATAACATGAGTTTAGGTCTGTCAGAGTGTTAATAACATGAGTCTAGGTCTGTCAGAGTGTTAATAACATGAGTCCTGGTCTGTCAGAGTGTTAATAACAGGAGTCTAGGTCTGTAACATTTTAATAAATCAAATCGAATCACATTTTATTGGTTTGCAAACACATATTTAGCAGATGCTATTGCAAGTGTACCAAATGCTTGTGTTCCTCGATAAAAAAAATAAAAACGTTTAGAATAAGCTAACGTAACAAAATGTGGAAAAAGTCAAGGGGTCCTGAATACTTTCTGAATGCACTGTATACTATTTTATCTGCGTTTTCTTCATAGACACTACATTGTCTATCCACATACTGTCCATATTGTCTACCGCTTCAGTAGATATATCATCTGGACTCTGACATTGCTCGTCCTAATATTTATTTCATTCCATTTATTTATATATTATTTTAGATAGTGTCTATTGTAGTGTATTGTTAGATATTACTGTGCTGTTCGGGCTTGGAACACAAGCATTTATCTACATCCACAATCACATATTCTAAATATGTGTATGCAACCAATAAAATGTGATATGATATGATTTTTACACACACACTCACTTTTACACACACTTACTGTACACACACACACACACACACACGCGCGCGCATGCACGCACGCACGCACACGCACGCACGCACGCACGCACGCACACACACACACACACACACACACACACACACACACACACACACACACACACACACACACACAGTTTGGAATATGTTCAGTGTGTGTTGGTGTTAAAGGAAGCGACAGATCCTTTCCCTTTGTAACATTGACAAGTTCCCTGCCCCATGCAGAGAAGAGCAAGATGGTGTGTCTCCCTTTCATCCAGACAGAGAGAGATGGAGGAAGAGAGAATGAGGGTGGATGGGGTAGAAAGAGGAGGAGGGAAGGGGAGAGAGGAGAGGAGGAAGGAAGGAGAGGGAGAGGAGGAGGAAGGGAGAGAGGAGAGGAGGAGGGAAGGAGAGAGGGAGAAGAGGAGGGAAGGAGATGGGGAGGGGGAGGAGGGGAGGAGGAGGAAGAGGGAGGTGTGGGGAGGAGAGAGTAGGGGAAAGGAGAGAGAGAAAATGAGACATCTGCTATGAAGGGAGGAGGAGGAGGAAGAGGGGGAAGAGGAGGAGGATCGAAGGAAGGAGAGGAGACAGTGAGAGCTGCTATGAAGGAGGATGGGGGGAGGTAGAGGAGGGGGAGGGAGGGAGAGGAGGGAAGAGGAGGAGGAAAGGAGAGAGGAGAAAATGAGATTGCTGCTATGAAGGTGGTTATGACTACATCTCCTCAAAACTTAAATCAGCACCGTCCTTCGGTCAGGTGTGTTGGTCTCAGGAGGTTAATGGATGGACAGTCCAATAACACAGCTATCGCATGTCTGTCAGAGTGTTACTAACATGAGTCTAGGTCTGTCAGAGTGTTAATAACATGAGTCTAGGTCTGTCAGAGTGTTAATAACATGAGTCTAGGTCTGTCAGAGTGTTAATAACATGAGTCTAGGTCTGTCAGAGTGTTAATAACATGAGTCTAGGTCTGTCAGAGTGTTAATAACATGAGTCTAGGTCTGTCAGAGTGTTAATAACACGAGTCTAGGTCTGTCAGAGTGTTAATAACATGAGTCTAGGTCTGTCAGAGTGTTAATAACATGAGTCTAGGTCTGTCAGAGTGTTAATAACAGGAGTCTAGGTCTGTCAGAATGTTAATAACATGAGTCTAGGTCTGTCAGAGTGTTAATAACATGAGTCTAGGTCTGTCAGAGTGCTAATAACATGAGTCTAGGTCTGTCAGAGTGTTAATAACATGAGTCCTGGTCTGTCAGAGTGTTAATAACATGAGTCTAGGTCTGTCAGAGTGTTAATAACAGGAGTCTAGGTCTGTCAGAATGTTAATAACATGAGTCTAGGTCTGTCAGAGTGTTAATAACATGAGTCTAGGTCTGTCAGAGTGTTAATAACATGAGTCTAGGTCTGTCACAATGCTAATAAATCAAATCAATCAAATTGTATTGACTTGCATGCACATATTTAGCAGTTGGAGTATATAGTATATATATATATACTCATAATATATATATATATATATATGTATATATGTATATATATATATATTCATTTCACATGAATGCTAACATATGTATATATATATATATACTACCGTTCAAAAGTTTGGGGTAATTTCGAAATGTCCTTGTTTTTCAAAGAAAGGCATATTTTTTAACCATTAAAATAACATAAAATTGATCAGAAATACAGTGTAAACATTGTTAATGTTATAAATGACAGTATAGTTTAGCTGAAACGGCAGATTTTTGATGGAATATCTACATTGGTGTAGAGAGATCCATTATCAGCAACCATCACTCCTGTGTTCCAATGTCACGTTGTGTTAGCTAATCCAAGTTTAGCATTTTTAAAGGCTAATTGATAATAAAAAATTTTTTTTTAATTATGTTAGCACAGCTGAATACTGTTGTTCTGATTAAATAAGCAATAAACCTGGCCTTCTTTAGACTAGTTGAGTATCTGGAGCATCAGCATTTATGGGTTCGATTACAGGCTCAAAATGGCCAGAAAAAAAGACCTTTCCTCTGAAACATATCAGTCTATTCTTGTTCTGAGAAATGAGGGCTATTCCATGCAGGAAAGAAAGTGATCAAGTGTTTTATAAGTACTACAGTCAATGTGATGGTAAAACTTCGGTAAAGATTTGCTTTATTGAAGTCCCCAGCTACAATAAATGTGGCCTCAGGCTATGCGGTTTCCAGTTTGCACAAAGTCTAATGTCGTTCCTTGAGAGCTGTCGTGGTATTGGCTTGAGGGGGATATACACGGCTGTGACGATGACTGAATATAGTTCCCTCAGGAGGTAATGCGGTCGGCATTTGATTGTGAGGTATTCTAGGTTGGGTTAACAAAGGATTTCAGTTGCTGTATGTTACCACAATCACTCCATGATTAGTTAATCATGAAACATACACCTCTGCCTTTCCTTTTCCTGTTGAGCTCTTTATTCCTGTCAGCGCAATGTACTGAGAACCCAACTGGCTGTATGGACGAGGACAGTAATGGGACGGGGACATCTGGAGAAGAGCCTGATTCTGCGAAACAGAGTATGTTACAATCCCTGGTGTCACTCTGGAAGGAGATCCTCGCCCCTGAGCTTGTCTACTTTATTGTTCGACAACTGAATGTTAGCTGATAATATAGCTGTAATATAGTAATATGCCAGTTACCGCTGCTCTGATATCCAAAAGTTAAGTTTGGACTGTATGTAATAACTCAAAAAACATTGTGAGCTAATAATGTGAGAAATAAATATATACATTCTGCAAAGTTTCTTAGGAGCCAGGAACCAGGTGACCATTTCTCCAGCGCCATCTTGTAATCATCTTAGCTCCAATTCAACAGCACCTAATTTCTTTGATTCAACTGAACAACCATAGTCAGTGAAGTGTGAAAGAAGTGACAGAGAAAGTTGATTAATATTGCAATTAGTTAAATCTGAAACAACTTTACAGCAAAAGAGGTCAACATGACTTGACCTGATATTTTACTTCTGCTAGGAGCTCTGTAACACTCCTTTAATTTCTCTCTTATTTTGTTCTCTAGCCCTCTATCCCTGTTCCCTCATTCATTAATACAAGGAGAGGAAAGGAAGCCTGAGGTGGTCTCAGAACTAAGCCATGGCACTGCCACTAATTTACACAATTACACACACACTTTACCTCTCCCTCTCTCTCCCTCCCTCTCTCTCTGTCTCTCTATCTCTGTCTCCTCTCTCTCTGTCTCCCTCTCCTCTCTCTCTGTCTCTCTCTCTCCCTCTCTCTCTCTCTCTCTGTCTCCCCCTCTCTCTCTCTGTCTCCCTCTCCTCTCTCTCTGTCTCTCTCTCCCTCTCTCTCTCTCCCTCCCTCTATCTCTGTCTCCCTCTCTCTCTCTCTCCCTCTCCCTCTCTCTCTGTCTCTCTCTCCGTCTCTCTCTCTCTGTCTCCTCTCTCTCTGTCTCCCTCTCCCTCTCTCTCTCTGTCTCTCTCTCCCTCTCTCTCTGTCTCCCTCTCCCTCTCTCTCTGTCTCTCTCTCCTCTCTCTCTGTCTCCCTCTCTCTCTGTCTCCCTCTCTCTCTGTCTCCCTCTCTGTCTCTCTCTCCCTCTCTCTCTGTCTCTCTCTCCTCTCTCTCTGTCTCCCTCTCTCTCTGTCTCCCTCTCTCTCTCTCTCTCTCTCTCTCTCTCTCTGTCTCTCTCTCCCTCTCTCTCTGTCTCTCTCTCCCTCTCTCTTGACGCTTCTCTCTCTTTCCTCTTTCTCTTTCTTTCTCCATCTTTTCTCTCTCCCTCTCTCTCTCTTTCTCTAATTATCAGGGTGCCTTCAGCATCTCTCACCGTGACAGAACTAATGAGGGGACAACTTTGATGACAATGTGTATGTGTGTGTGTGTGTGTGAGTGAGAGTGTGCGAGTGTGTGTGCGTGTGTGTAGCGAGAGAGTGTGTGTAAGTGTGTGATAGTTGCTATCTGATGTGTCTCAAGGCAGCAGCATTACCGAGCCTGCCATTGTATAAGCTAAGAGCTTCTCTCTCTCTCTCTCTCTCTCTCTCTCTCTCTCTCTCTCTCTCTCTCTCTCTCTCTCTCTCTCTCTCTCTGTCTCTCTCTCTCTCTGTCTCTCTCTCTCTCTCTGTCTCTCTCTCTCTCTCTCTCTCTCTGTCTCTCTCTCTCTCTCTCTCTCTCTCTCTCTGTCTCTCTCTCTCTCTCTCTCTCTCTCTCTGTCTCTCTCTCTCTCTCTCTCTCTCTCTCTCTCTCTCTCTCTCTCTCTCTGTCTCTCTCTCTCTCTCTCTCTCTCTCTCTCTCCCTCTGTCTCTCTCTCTCTGTCTCTCTCTCTCTCTCTCTCTCTCTCTCTCTGTCTCTTCTGTCTTCTCTGTCTCTCTCTGTCTCTCTCTCTCTGTCTCTCTCTGTCTCTCTCTCTCTCTCTCTCTCTCTCTCTCTCTCTGTCTCTCTCTCTGTCTCTCTCTGTCTCTGTCTCTGTCTCTCTCTCTCTCTCTCTCTCTCTCTCTCTCTCTCTCTCTCTCTCTCTCTCTCTCTCTCTCTCTCTCTCTCTCTCTTCTCTCTCTCTCTCTCTCTCTCTCTCTCTGTCTCTCTCTCTCTCTCTCTCTCTCTCTCTCTCTCTCTCTCTCTCTCTCTCTCTCTCTCTCTCTCTCTCTCTCTCTCTCTCTCTCTCTCTCTCTCTCTCTCTCTCTCTCTCTCTCTCTCTCTCTCTCTCTCTGTCTCTCTCTCTCTCTCTCTCTCTCTCTCTCTCTCTCTCTCTCTCTCTCTCTCTCTCTCTCTCTTCTCTCTCTGTCTCTCTCTCTCTCTGTCTCTCTCTCTCTCTCTCTCTCTCTCTCTGTCTCTCTCTCTCTCTCTCTCTCTCTCTCTCTCTCTCTGTCTCTCTCTCTCTCTCTCTCTCTCTCTCTCTCTCTCTCTCTCTCTCTCTCTCTCTCTCTCTCTCTCTCTCTCTCTCTCTCTCTCTCTCTCTCTCTCTCTCTC
>NW_025754998.1:0-8333 GCF_021184085.1 Oncorhynchus gorbuscha
TAGCACACTGAAATAGCACTCTGCCCAAGCACATTGACCTAGCTGTCCTAGCACACTGACCTAGCTGTCCTAGCACACTGACTTAGCTGTCCTTGCACACTGACCTAGCTGTCCTAGCACACTGACCTAGCTCACTGACCTAGCACTCTGTTCAAGCACACTGAACTAGCACACTGACCTAGCACACTGACCTAGCACACTGTCCTAGCACTCTGTCCAAGCACACTGTCCTAGCACTCTGTCCATGCACACTGACCTAGCACTCTGTCCAAGCACACAAAACTAGCACACTGACCTAGCACACTGACCTAGCACTCTGTCCAAGCACACTGACCTAGCTCACTGACCTAGCTGTCATAGCACACTGACCTAGCTGTCATAGCACACTGACCTAGCTCACTGACCTAGAAGTCATAGCACACTGACCTAGCTCACTGACCTATCTCACTGACCTAGCTGTCCTAGCACACTGTCCTAGCACACTGACCTAGCACACTGTCCTAGCACTCTGTCCAAGCACACTGTCCTAGCACACTGACCTAGCGCACTGTCCTAGCACACTGACCTAGCTGTCCTAGCACACTGACCTAGCACACTGACCTAGCTGTTTGAGCACACTGACCTAGCACACTGTCCTAGCTGTCAGAGCACACTGACCTAGCACACTGTCCTAGCACTCTGTCCTAGCACACTGTCCTAGCTGTCATAGCACACTGTCCAAGCACACTGACCCAGCTCACTGACCTAGCTGTCATAGCACACTGACCTAGCTCACTGACCTAGAAGTCATAGCACACTGACCTAGCTCACTGACCTATCTCACTGACCTAGCTCACTCACCTAGGTATCCTAGCACACTGTCCTAGCACACTGACCTAGATCACTAACCTAGCTGTCATAGCACACTGACCTAGCACACTGACCTAGCACACTGTCCTAGCACACTGTCCAGGCACACTGTCCTAGCACACTGACCTAGCTGTCCTAGCACACTGACCTAGCTGTCCTAGCACACTGAACTAGCACTCTGCCCAAGCACACTGTCCTAGCACACTGAACTAGCACTCTGCCTAGCACACTGACTTAGCTGTCCTTGCACACTGACCTAGCTGTCCTAGCACACTGAACTAGCACTCTGCCCAAGCACACTGACCTAGCTGTCCTAGCACACTGACCTAGCTGTCCTAGCACACTAACCTAGCACTCTGTCTAAGCACACTGTCCTAGCACACTGACCTAGCACTCTGACCTAGCTCACTGACCTAGCACTCTGACCTAGAACTCTGTCCTAGCACTCTGCCTAGCACACTGACTTAGCTGTCCTTGCACACTGACCTAGCTGTCCTAGCACACTGAACTAGCACTCTGCCCAAGCACATTGACCTAGCTGTCCTAGCACACTGACCTAGCTGTCCTAGCACACTGACCTAGCTGTCCTAGCACACTGACCTAGCTCACTGACCTAGCACTCTGTTCAAGCACACTGAACTAGCACACTGACCTAGCACACTGACCTAGCACACTGTCCTAGCACACTGTCTAGGCACACTGTCCTAGCACACTGAACTAGCACTCTGCCTAGCACACTGACTTAGCTGTCCTTGCACACTGACCTAGCTGTCCTAGCACACTGAACTAGCACTCTGCCCAAGCACACTGACCTAGCTGTCCTAGCACACTGACCTAGCTGTCCTAGCACACTGACTTAGCTGTCCTTGCACACTGACCTAGCTGTCCTAGCACACTAACCTAGCACTCTGTCTAAGCACACTGTCCTAGCACACTGACCTAGCTCACTGACCTAGCACTCTGACCTAGAACACTGTCCTAGCACTCTGTCCTAGCACACTGATCTAGCACTCTGTTCAAGCACACTGAACTAGCACAGTGACCTAGCACACTGACCTAGCACACTGTCCTAGCACTCTGTCCAAGCACACTGACCTAGCACTCTGTCCTAGCACACTGACCTAGCACTCTGTCCAAGCACACAGAACTAGCACACTGACCTAGCACACTGACCTAGCACTCTGTCCAAGCACACTGACCTAGCACACTGGCCTAGCACTCTGTCCAAGCACACTGACCTAGCTCACTGACCTAGCTGTCATAGCACACTGACCTAGCTGTCATAGCACACTGACCTAGCTCACTGACCTAGGTCACTGACCTAGAAGTCATAGCACACTGACCTAGCTCACTGACCTATCTCACTGACCTAGCTCACTGACCTAGCTGTCCTAGCACATTGTCCAGGCACACTGTCTTAGCACACTGACTTAGCTGTCCTTGCACACTGTCCTAGCTGTCATAGCACACTGACCTAGCTCACTGACCTAGCTGTCCTAGCACACTGACCTAGCTGTCCTAGCACACTGACTTAGCTGTCCTTGCACACTGACCTAGCTGTCCTAGCACACTGACCTAGCTCACTGACCTAGCACTCTGTTCAAGCACACTGAACTAGCACACTGACCTAGCACACTGACCTAGCACACTGTCCTAGCACTCTGTCCAAGCACACTGTCCTAGCACTCTGTCCATGCACACTGACCTAGCACTCTGTCCTAGCACACTGACCTAGCACTCTGTCCAAGCACACAGAACTAGCACACTGACCTAGCACACTGACCTAGCACTCTGTCCAAGCACACTGACCTAGCTCACTGACCTAGCTGTCATAGCACACTGTCCTAGCTGTCAGAGCACACTGACCTAGCACACTGTCCTAGCACTCTGTCCTAGCACACTGTCCTAGCTGTCATAGCACACTGACCTAGCTCACTGACCTAGCTGTCATAGCACACTGACCTAGCTGTCATAGCACACTGACCTAGCTCACTGACCTAGGTCACTGACCTAGAAGTCATAGCACACTGACCTAGCTCACTGACCTATCTCACTGACCTAGCTCACTGACCTAGCTGTCCTAGCACATTGTCCAGGCACACTGTCTTAGCACACTGACTTAGCTGTCCTTGCACACTGACCTAGCTGTCCTAGCACACTGAACTAGCACTCTGCCCAAGCACATTGACCTAGCTGTCCTAGCACACTGACCTAGCTGTCCTAGCACACTGACTTAGCTGTCCTTGCACACTGACCTAGCTGTCCTAGCACACTGACCTAGCTCACTGACCTAGCACTCTGTTCAAGCACACTGAACTAGCACACTGACCTAGCACACTGACCTAGCACACTGTCCTAGCACTCTGTCCAAGCACACTGTCCTAGCACTCTGTCCATGCACACTGACCTAGCACTCTGTCCTAGCACACTGACCTAGCACTCTGTCCAAGCACACAAAACTAGCACACTGACCTAGCACACTGACCTAGCACTCTGTCCAAGCACACTGACCTAGCTCACTGACCTAGCTGTCATAGCACACTGACCTAGCTGTCATAGCACACTGACCTAGCTCACTGACCTAGAAGTCATAGCACACTGACCTAGCTCACTGACCTATCTCACTGACCTAGCTGTCCTAGCACACTGTCCTAGCACACTGACCTAGCACACTGTCCTAGCACTCTGTCCAAGCACACTGTCCTAGCACACTGACCTAGCGCACTGTCCTAGCACACTGACCTAGCTGTCCTAGCACACTGACCTAGCACACTGACCTAGCTGTTTGAGCACACTGACCTAGCACACTGTCCTAGCTGTCAGAGCACACTGACCTAGCACACTGTCCTAGCACTCTGTCCTAGCACACTGTCCTAGCTGTCATAGCACACTGTCCAAGCACACTGACCCAGCTCACTGACCTAGCTGTCATAGCACACTGACCTAGCTCACTGACCTAGAAGTCATAGCACACTGACCTAGCTCACTGACCTATCTCACTGACCTAGCTCACTCACCTAGGTATCCTAGCACACTGTCCTAGCACACTGACCTAGATCACTGACCTAGCTGTCATAGCACACTGACCTAGCACACTGACCTAGCACACTGTCCTAGCACACTGTCCAGGCACACTGTCCTAGCACACTGACCTAGCTGTCCTAGCACACTGACCTAGCTGTCCTAGCACACTGAACTAGCACTCTGCCCAAGCACACTGTCCTAGCACACTGAACTAGCACTCTGCCTAGCACACTGACTTAGCTGTCCTTGCACACTGACCTAGCTGTCCTAGCACACTGAACTAGCACTCTGCCCAAGCACACTGACCTAGCTGTCCTAGCACACTGACCTAGCTGTCCTAGCACACTAACCTAGCACTCTGTCTAAGCACACTGTCCTAGCACACTGACCTAGCACTCTGACCTAGCTCACTGACCTAGCACTCTGACCTAGAACTCTGTCCTAGCACTCTGCCTAGCACACTGACTTAGCTGTCCTTGCACACTGACCTAGCTGTCCTAGCACACTGAACTAGCACTCTGCCCAAGCACATTGACCTAGCTGTCCTAGCACACTGACCTAGCTGTCCTAGCACACTGACCTAGCTGTCCTAGCACACTGACCTAGCTCACTGACCTAGCACTCTGTTCAAGCACACTGAACTAGCACACTGACCTAGCACACTGACCTAGCACACTGTCCTAGCACACTGTCTAGGCACACTGTCCTAGCACACTGAACTAGCACTCTGCCTAGCACACTGACTTAGCTGTCCTTGCACACTGACCTAGCTGTCCTAGCACACTGAACTAGCACTCTGCCCAAGCACACTGACCTAGCTGTCCTAGCACACTGACCTAGCTGTCCTAGCACACTGACTTAGCTGTCCTTGCACACTGACCTAGCTGTCCTAGCACACTAACCTAGCACTCTGTCTAAGCACACTGTCCTAGCACACTGACCTAGCTCACTGACCTAGCACTCTGACCTAGAACATTGTCCTAGCACTCTGTCCTAGCACACTGATCTAGCACTCTGTTCAAGCACACTGAACTAGCACAGTGACCTAGCACACTGACCTAGCACACTGTCCTAGCACTCTGTCCAAGCACACTGACCTAGCACTCTGTCCTAGCACACTGACCTAGCACTCTGTCCAAGCACACAGAACTAGCACACTGACTAGCACACTGACCTAGCCTCTGTCAAGCACACTGACCTAGCACTGGCCTAGCACTCTGTCCAAGCACTGACCTGGCTCACTGACCTAGCTGTCATAGCACACTGACCTGGCTGTCATAGCACACTGACCTAGCTCACTGACCTAGATCACTGACCTAGAGTCATAGCACACTGACCTAGCTCACTGACCTATCTCACTGACCCTGGCTCACTGACCTGGCTGATCTAGCACATTGTCCAGGCACACTGTCTTAGTACACTGACAGCTGTCCTTGCACACTGTCCTGGCTGTCATAGCACACTGACTTGGCTCTGACCTGGCTGTCCTGGCACACTGACCTGGCTGTCCTAGCACACTGACTTAGCTGTCCTTGCACACTGACCTAGCTGTCCTAGCACACTGACCCTGGCTCACTGACCTAGCACTCTGTTCAAACCACACTGAACGCCAGCACACTGACCCAGCACACTGACCTAGCACACTGTCCTGGCACTCTGTCAAATACTGTCCAGCACTCTGTCCATGCACACTGACCCAGCAACTCTGTCTCTAGCACGCTGATCAGCACTTCGTCAAGCACACAGGACTAGCACACTGATAGCACACTGACCCCTTACTTCTGTCAAGGCACTGACCTGAGCTCACTGATTACAAGTAATCATAGCACACTGTCCTGGCTGTCAGACACACTGACCTAGCACACTGTCCTAGCCTCTGTCCTCGCGCACTGTCCTGGCTGGTCATGGCACATGACCTGGCTCACTGAGCCTGGCTCGTCATGGCACCACTGACCTGTTCTCATAGCACACTGACCTAGCTCACTGACCTAGGTCACTGACCTAGAGATCATAAGCACACTGACCCTAGCTCACTGACCTATCTCACTGACCCTAGCTCACTGACCCTAGCTGTCCTAGCACATTTAATCCAGGCACACTGTCTTAGCACACTGACTTAGCTGTCCTTGCACTGACCTAGCTGTCCTGGCACACTGGACTGGCACTCTGCCCAAGCACATTGACCTAGCTGTCCTAGCACACTGACCTGGCTGTCCTGGCACACTGACAGCTCAATCCTTGCACACTGACCTGGCTAATCCTGCTCGCACACTGACCTGGCTCACTGACCTAGCACTCCTGTTCAAACTGCCTCAGACTAGCACACTGACCTGGCACATGACCTGGCACACTGATCCTGGCACTCTGTCCAGAGCCACACCGTCCTGGCACTCTGTCCATGCACACTGACCTAGCACTCTGTCCTAGCACACTGACCTGGCACTCTGTCCAAGCACACTGGAACCAGCACACTGACCTAGCACACTGACCTAGCACTCTGTCCAAGCACTGACCTGGCTCACGCTGACCTGGCTGTCATGGCACACTGACCTGGCTGTTAATGGCCACGCACTGACCTATCTCACTGACCTATTTGTCTGTACACTGTCCTAGCACACTGACCTAGCACACTGTCTCTTCACTCTGTCGGGCCACTGTCCTGGCACACTGACCTGCACTGTCCTAGCACACTGACCCTGGCTGTCCTAGCACTGACCTGGCACACTGACCCTAGCTGTTTGAGGCACACTGACCTAGCACACTGTCCCTCAGCCAGTCAGGCACACTGACCTGGCCTGTAATCCTAGCACTCTGTCCTGGCACACTGTCCTGGCTGTCATAGCACACTCTCAAGCACACTGACCTAGCTCACTGACCTAGTTGTCATAGCACACTGACCTAGCTCACTGACCTAGAAGTCATAGCACACTGACCCTAGCTCACTGACCTATCTCACTGACCTAGCTCATGACCTGGTAATCTGGCACGTGTCCCAGGCACACTGTCCAGCACACTGACCCTGGCTGTCCTAGCACACTGTCCAGCACACTGACCTGGATCACTGACCTGGCTGTCATAGCACACTGACCTAGCACACTGACCTAGCACACTGTCCTAGCACACTGTCCAGGCACACTGTCCTGGCACACTGACCTAGCTGTCCTAGCACACTGACCCTGGCTGTCCTAGCACACTGGACTAAGCACTCTGCTTAGGCACGCCTCGTCCCAGCACGCTGGACTGGCACTCTTAACCCAGAGCACGCGCATGACCCTGGCTCGTCTGGCACACTGACCCTGGCTGTCCTGGCTTTTTGCTGAATGGCTGATCTTGCACACTGACCTGGCTGGTCTGGCGCATAAACCTGGCGCTCTGTCTGGGCACGCTGTCCTAGCACACTGATATAGCTCCGCTGTTAGCACTCTGACCTAGAGACTCTGTCCTAGCACTCTGTCCTGACACACTGACCTAGCCTCTCGTTTCAGAGCACTGGACTAGCCTGGTGACCACGCTGAATCTGTTGCCTTTCGTCCTGGCACTCTGTCCCGAAGCACGCAGTCTGTACATGATGTGCTGCTGTCTGTTACTGGTCTAGTGATCCTGTACACTGACCTAGCACACTGACCTAGCTGTTTGAGCACACTGACCTAGCACACTGTCCTAGCTGCTCAGCAGCACACTGACCTAGAACACTGTCCTAGCACTCTGTCCTAGCACACTGTCCTAGCTGTCATAGCACACTGTCCAAGCACACTGACCTAGCTCACTGACCTAGCTGTCATAGCACACTGACCTAGCTCACTGACCTAGAAGTCATCAGCACACTGACCTAGCTCACTGACCTATCTCACTGACCTAGCTGTCATAGCACACTGACCTAGCTCACTGACGTCACTGACCTAGAAGTCATAGCACACTGACCTAGCTCACTGACCTATCTCACTGACCTAGCTCACTGACCTAGCTGTCCTAGCACATTGTCCAGGCACACTGTCCTAGCACACTGACCTAGCTGTCCTAGCACACTGTCCCAGCACACTGACCTAGATCACTGACCTAGCTGTCATAGCACACTGACCTAGCACACTGACCTAGCACACTGTCCTAGCACACTGTCCAGGCACACTGTCCTAGCACACTGACCTAGCTGTCCTAGCACACTGACCTAGCTGTCCTAGCACACTGAACTAGCACTCTGCCCAAGCACACTGTCCTAGCACACTGAACTAGCACTCTGCCTAGCACACTGACTTAGCTCGTCCTTGCACACTGACCTAGCTGTCCTAGCACACTGAACTAGCACTCTGCCCAAGCACACTGACCTAGCCTGTCCTAGCACACTGACCTAGCTGTCCTAGCACACTGACTTAGCTGATCTCTGTGCACACTGACCTAGCTGTCCTAGCACACTGACCTAGCACTCTGTCCTAAGCACACTGTCCTAGCACACTGACCTAGCT
>NW_025754999.1:0-8332 GCF_021184085.1 Oncorhynchus gorbuscha
TATGTTCATCACATTCTATGCTATGTGTCCTGTATATCACATTCTATACTACATGTCCTGTATATCACATTCTACTATATGTCTGTATATCACATTCTATACTATGTGTCCTGTATGTCGTTACTATATGTCCTGTATGAATACATTCTATACTATATGTTCATCACATTCTATGCTATGTGTTTCATCGTTCTATACTATATGTCCTGTATCACATTCTATACTATATGTCCTGTTCATCACATTCTATACTATATGTCCTGTATCACATTCTCTATACTATATGTCCTTCGTCACATTCTGTACTATGTTCATCACATTCTATACTATATGTCCTGTATCACATTCTATACTATATGTCCTGTATCGTTCTATACTATATGTCACATTCTATACTATATGTCCTGTTATCACATTCTATACTATATGTTCGTCATTCTATACTATATGTCCTGTTTATCAAATTCTATACTATATGTTCATCACATTCTATACTATATGTCCTGTATATCACATTCTATGCTAATAATGTTTATCACATTCTATACTATATGTCCTGTATATCACATTCTATACTATATGTTTATCACATTCTATACTATATGTCCTGTATCACATTCTATACTATATGTTCATCACATTCTATACTATATTTACATTTACATTTACATTTAAGTCATTTAGCAGACGCTCTTATCCAGAGCGACTTACAAATTGTTTATCACATTCTATACTATATGTCCTGTATATCACATTCTATACTATATGTTTATCACATTCTATACTATATGTCCTGTATCACATTCTATACTATATGTTCATCACATTCTATACTATATGTCCTGTATAACAATACTCACTATATGTTTATCTACATTCTATACTATATGTCCCATATCACATTCTATACTATATGTTTATCACATTCTATACTATATGTCCTAACACATTCTATACTATATGTTCATCACATTCTATACTATATGTCCTGTTATCACATTCTATACTATATGTTCATCACATTCTATACTATATGTCCTGTATATCACATTCTATACTATATGTTTATCACATTCTATACTATATGTGCTGTATATCACATTATATACTATATGTCCTGTTCATCACATTCTATACTATATGTCCTGTACATCACATTCTATACTATATGTTCATCACATTCTATACTATATGTCCTGTACATCACATTCTATACTATATGTTCATCACATTCTATACTACATGTCCTGTACATCACATTCTATACCATATGTTCATCACATTCTATACTATATGTCCTGTTATCACATTCTATACTATATGTCCGGTTCATCACATTCTATACTATATGTTCATCACATTCTATACTATATGTCCTGTTATCACATTCTATACTATATGTCCGGTTCATCACATTCTATACTATATGTTCATCACATTCTATACTATATGTCCTGTTATCACATTCTATACTATATGTCCGGTTCATCACATTCTATACTATATGTCCTGTTATCACATTCTATACTATATGTCCGGTTCATCACATTCTATACTATATGTCCTGTTATCACATTCTATACTATATGTCCGGTTCATCACATTCTATACTATATGTCCTGTTATCACATTCTATACTATATGTCCGGTTCATCACATTCTATACTATATGTTCATCACATTATTTACTATATGTCCTGTTATCACATTCTATACTATATGTTCATCACATTCTATACTATATGTCCTGTTATCACATTCTATACTATATGTCCTGTATCACATTCTATACTATATGTCCTGTTATCACATTCTATACTATATGTTCATCACATTCTATACTATATGTCCTGTATATCACATTCTATACTATATGTCCTGTTATCACATTCTATACTATATGTTTATCACATTCTATACTATATGTCCTGTTTATCACATTCTATACTATATGTCCTGTATATCACATTATATACTATATGTCCTGTTATCACATTCTATACTATATGTTCATCACATTCTATACTATATGTCCTGTACATCACATTCTATACTATATGTTCATCACATTCTATACTATATGTCCTGTTATCACATTCTATTCTATATGTCCTGTATCACATTCTATACTATATGTCCTGTATCACATTCTATACTATATGTCCTGTATCACATTCTATACTATATGTCTGTTCATCACATTCTATACTATATGTCCTGTTATCACATTCTATACTATATGTCCTGTCATCACATTCTATACTATATGTCCTGTCATCACATTCTATACTATATGTTCATCACATTCTATACTATATGTTCTGTTATCACATTCTATACTATATGTCCTGTTCATCACATTCTATACTATATGTTCTGTATCACATTCTATACTATATGTCCTGTATAACACATTCTATACTATATGTTCATCACATTCTATACTATATGTCCTGTTATCACATTCTATACTATATGTTCATCACATTCTATACTATATGTCCTGTATCACATTCTATACTATATGTCCTGTATCACATTCTATACTATATGTTCATCACATTCTATACTATATGTCCTGTATCACATTCTATACTATATGTCCTGTATCACATTCTATACTATATGTCCTGTTCATCACATTCTATACTATATGTTCATCACATTCTATACTATATGTTCTGTTATCACATTCTATACTATATGTCCTGTTCATCACATTCTATACTATATGTTCTGTATCACATTCTATACTATATGTCCTGTATACACATTCTATACTATATGTCCATCACATTCTATACTATATGTCCTGTTATCACATTCTATACTATATGTCCTGTCATCACATTCTATACTATATGTCCTGTATCACATTCTATACTATATGTCCTGTATCACATTCTATACTATATGTTCATCACATTCTATACTATATGTCCTGTACATCACATTCTATACTATATGTTCATCACATTCTATACTATATGTCCTGTATATCACATTCTATACTATATGTTTATCACATTCTATACTATATGTCCTGTATATCACATTCTATACTATATGTCCTGTTCATCACATTCTATACTATATGTCCTGTACATCACATTCTATACTATATGTTCATCACATTCTATACTATATGTCCTGTACATCACATTCTATACTATATGTTCATCACATTCTATACTACATGTCCTGTACATCACATTCTATACTATATGTTCATCACATTCTATACTATATGTCCTGTTATCACATTCTATACTATATGCCGTTCATCACATTCTATACTATATGTCCGGTTCATCACATTCTATACTATATGTCCTGTTATCACATTCTATACTATATGTCCGGTTCATCACATTCTATACTATATGTTCATCACATTCTATACTATATGTCCTGTTATCACATTCTATACTATATGTCCGGTTCATCACATTCTATACTATATGTCCTGTTATCACATTCTATACTATATGTCCTGTTCATCACATTCTATACTATATGTCCTGTTCATCTCATTCTATACTATATGTCCTGTTATCACATTCTATACTATATGTCCTGTTCATCACATTCTATACTATATGTCCTGTATCACATTCTATACTATATGTCCGTATCACATTCTATACTATATGTCCTGTCATCACATTCTATACTATATGTCCTGTTATCACATTCTATACTATATGTCCTGTTATCACATTCTATACTATATGTCCTGCATCACATTCTATACTATATGTCCTGTTATCACATTCTATACTATATGTTCATCACATTCTATACTATATGTCCTGTTATCACATTCTATACTATATGTCCTGTATCACATTCTATACTATATGTCCTGTATCACATTCTATACTATATGTTCGTCACATTCTATACTATATGTTCTGTTATCACATTCTATACTATATGTCCTGTTCATCACATTCTATACTATATGTTCTGTATCACATTCTATACTATATGTCCTGTATAACACATTCTATACTATATGTTCATCACATTCTATACTATATGTCCTGTTATCACATTCTATACTATATGTTCATCACATTCTATACTATATGTCCTGTTATCACATTCTATACTATATGTTCATCACATTCTATACTATATGTCCTGTATCACATTCTATACTATATGTTCATCACATTCTATACTATATGTCCTGTTATCACATTCTATACTATATGTTCATCACATTCTATACTATATGTCCTGTATATCACATTCTATACTATATGTTTATCACATTCTATACTATATGTGCTGTTATCACATTCTATACTATATGTCCTGTATCATCACATTATATACTATATGTCCTGTTCATCACATTCTATACTATATGTTCATCACATTCTATACTATATGTCCTGTACATCACATTCTATACTATATGTTCATCACATTCTATACTACATGTCCTGTACATCACATTCTATACTATATGTTCATCACATTCTATACTATATGTCCTGTTATCACATTCTATACTATATGTTCATCACATTCTATACTATATGTCCGGTTCATCACATTCTATACTATATGTTCATCACATTCTATACTATATGTCCGGTTCATCACATTCTATACTATATGTTCATCACATTCTATACTATATGTCCTGTTATCACATTCTATACTATATGTCCGGTTCATCACATTCTATACTATATGTCCTGTTATCACATTCTATACTATATGTCCGGTTCATCACATTCTATACTATATGTCCTGTTCATCACATTCTATACTATATGTCCGGTTCATCACATTCTATACTATATGTTTATCACATTCTATACTATATGTCCGGTTCATCACATTCTATACTATATGTTCATCACATTCTATACTATATGTCCTGTTCATCACATTCTATACTATATGTTCATCACATTCTATACTATATGTCCTGTCATCATTCTATACTATATGTTCATCACATTCTATACTATATGTCCGGTTCATCACATTCTATACTATATGTTCATCACATTCTATACTATATGTCCTGTTATCACATTCTATACTATATGTCTGTTCATCACATTCTATACTATATGTCCTGTATATCACATTCTATACTATATGTCCGGTTCATCACATTCTATACTATATGTCCTGTTCATCACATTCTATACTATATGTCCTGTATCACATTATCACATTCTATACTACATGTCCTGTTATCACATTCTATACTATATGTCCTGTATATCACATTCTATACTATATGTTCATCACATTCTATACTATATGTTCATCATTCTATACTATATGTCCGGTTCATCACATTCTATACTATATGTCCGGTTCATCACATTCTATACTATATGTCCTGCATCACATTCTATACTATATGTCCTGTATATCACATTCTATACTATATGTTCATCACATTCTATACGTATATGTCCTGTTCATCACATTCTATACTATATGTCCGGTTCATCACATTCTATACTACATGTCCTGTTATCACATTATATACTATATGTCCGGTTCATCACATTCTATACTATATGTCCTGTTATCACATTCTATACTATATGTCCGGTTCATCACATTCTATACTATATGTTCATCACATTATTTACTATATGTTCTGTTATCACATTCTATACTATATGTTCATCACATTCTATACTATATGTTCATCACATTCTATACTATATGTCCTGTTCATCACATTATTTACTATATGTCCTGTTCATCACATTCTATACTATATGTCCTGTATAACACATTCTATACTATATGTCCTGTATATCACATTCTATACTATATGTCCGGTTCATCACATTCTATACTATATGTCCGGTTCATCACATTCTATACTATATGTCCTGTATATCACATTCTATACTATATGTCCGGTTCATCACATTCTATACTATATGTCCTGTTCATCACATTCTATACTATATGTCCTGTTCATCACATTCTATACTATATGTTCATCACATTCTATACTATATGTCCTGTATATCACATTTTATACTACATGTCCTGTTCATCACATTCTATACTATATGTCCTGTTTATCACATTCTATACTATATGTTCAACACATTCTATACTATATGTTCATAACATTCTATACTATATGTCCTGTTATCACATTTTATACTATATGTCCTGTTCATCACATTCTATACTATATGTCCTGTTTATCACATTCTATACTATATGTTCAACACATTCTATACTATATGTTCATAACATTCTATACTATATGTCCTGTATATCACATTTTATACTATATGTCCTGTTCATCACATTCTATACTATATGTTCATCACATTCTATACTATATGTCCTGTTCATCACATTCTATACTATATGTTCATCACATTCTATACTATATGTCCTGTATATCACATTTTATACTACATGTCCTGTTCATCACATTCTATACTACATGTCCTGTATAACACATTCTATACTATATGTCCTGTATAACACATTCTATACTATATGTCCTGTATAACACATTCTATACTATATGTTCATCACATTCTATACTATATGTCCTGTTCATCACATTCTATGCTATATGTCCTGTTCATCACATTCTATACTATATGTCCTGTATAACACATTCTATACTATATGTTCATCACATTCTATACTATATGTCCTGTTTATCACATTCTATACTATATGTCCTGTTCATCACATTCTATACTATATGTCCTGTTCATCACATTCTATACTATATGTCCTGTTATCACATTCTATACTATATGTTCATCACATTCTATACTATATGTCCTGTTTATCACATTCTATACTATATGTCCTGTTCATCACATTCTATACTATATGTCCTGTATCACATTCTATACTATATGTTCATCACATTCTATACTATATGTCCTGTTCATCACATTCTATACTATATGTCCTGTTATCACATTCTATACTATATGTTCATCACATTCTATACTATATGTTCATCACATTCTATACTATATGTTCTATCACATTCTATACTATATGTTCATCACATTCTATACTATATGTTCATCACATTCTATACTATATGTCCTGTTCATCACATTCTATACTATATGTCCTGTTCATCACATTCTATACTATATGTCCTGTTCATCACATTCTATACTATATGTCCTGTTATCACATTCTATACTATATGTCTCATCACATTCTATACTATATGTTCATCACATTCTATACTATATGTTCATCACATTCTATACTATATGTCCTGTTATCACATTCTATACTATATGTTCATCACATTCTATACTATATGTCCTGTTCATCACAGTTCTATACTATATGTCCTGTTATCACATTCTATACTATATGTCCTGTTCATCACATTCTATACTATATGATCCTGTGTCATCACATTCTATACTATATGTCCTGTATACATAGCATTCTATACTATATGTCTCATCACATTCTATGCTATATGTTCATCACATTCTATACTATATGTCCTGTATCACATTCTATACTATATGTTCATCACATTCTATACTATATGTCCTGTACATCACATTCTATACTATATGTCCTGTATACACATTCTATACTATATGTCCTGTATATCACATTCTATACTATATGTCCTGTATAACACATTCTATACTATATGTCCTGTTCATCACATTCTGTACTATAGTGTCCTGTATAACACATTCTATACTATATGTCCTACATCACATTCTATACTATATGTCCTGTTATCACATTCTATACTATATGTTTCATCACATTCTATACTATATGTTCATCACATTCTATACTATATGTTCATCACATTCTATACTATATGTCCTCATCACATTCTATACTATATGTCCTGTTCATCACATTCTATACTATATGTCCTGTTATCACATTCTATACTATATGTCCTGTTCATCACATTCTATACTATATGTCCTGTATAACTACATTCTATACTGCATGTCCTGTATAACACATTCTATACTACATGTCCTGTATAACACATTCTATACTACATGTCCTGTTCATCACATTCTGTACTATATGTCCTGTTATCACATTCTATACTATATGTCCTGTTATCACATTCATATACTATATGTCCTGTTTATCACATTCTATACTATATGTCCTGTATAATACACATTCTATACTATATGTCCTGTGATCACATTCTATACTATATGTCCTGTATAACACATTCTATACTATATGTCCTGTATAACACATTCTATACTACATGTCCTGTATAACACATTCTATACTACATGTCCTGTTCATCACATTCTATACTATATGTCCTGTTAACACA
>NW_025755000.1:0-8330 GCF_021184085.1 Oncorhynchus gorbuscha
GAGAAGTGGTTTGTTAGGACGCATGAGAAGTGGTTTGTCTCGACTGTGAGGTGGACAGGGAGAAGTGGTTTATGTGAGAAGTGGTTTATGTGAGAAGTGGTTTGCTAGGATGGTGAGAAGTAGTTTGTTCGACTATGAAAATGGGTTTATTGAAAGGCTCTGAAAATGGATTTGTTAGGATGATGAAATGAATTTAATAGACGGTGAAAGTGGTTTGTTAGAGGAACAGGGAGAAGTGATTTGTCGTGAGAAGTGGTTTATTAGGACGATAGAAAGTGGTTTGTTAGCACGATGAGACGTGGTTTGTTAGAGGAACAGGAAGAAATGATTTATGTGAGTAATGGTTTATTAGAACGATGAGAAGTAGTTTTGTTAGGACCAGTGAAAGTAGTTTTTATTAGGACAGGAAGAAGTAGTTTATTGAGAAGTGGTTTATATGAAAATGGTTTATTAGACAGTGAAAGTGGATTTGTCAGGACTGTGAGAAGTGGTTTGTTAGAAGAACAGGGATGATTTATGTGAGAAGTGGTTTGTTAGGACGATGAGAAGTGGTTTGTTAGGAACAGGAGAAAGTGGTTTATTAGGTGGACAGGAGAAATGGTTTATGTGAGAAGTGGTTTATGTGAAAGTGGTTTGTTAGGACGGTGAAAGTAGTTTATTAGGACGATGAAAATGGTTTATTAGGACGATGAGAAGTAGTTTGTTAGGACTGTGAGAAGTGGTTTGTTAGGACTGTGAGAAGTGGTTTGTTAGGATGATGAGAAGTAGTTTACTAGGACGAGAAGTGGTTTGTTAGAGGAACAGGGAGAAGTGATTTATGTGAGAAGTGGTTTGTTAGATGATGAGAAGTGGTTTAATCAGGACTGAAGTAGTTTGTTAGGATGATGAGAAGTAGTTTATTAGGACGGTGGTGGTTTGTTAGAGGAACATGGAAGTGATTTATGTGAGAAGTGTTTTATTAGACAGTGAAAGTGGTTTGTTAGGACGATGAAGTAGTTTATTAGGTGGACAAGGGAGAAGTGGTTTATGTAGAGAAGTGGTTTATGTGAGAAGTGGTTTTGTTAGGACGGTGAGAAGTGGTTTGTTAGGACGGTGAGAAGTGGTTTGTTAGGACGATGAGAAGTAGTTTATTAGGACGGTGACAAGTGGTTTGTTAGGACGGTGAGAAGTGGTTTGGACAGTGAGAAGTGGTTTGTTAGAAGTGGTTTGTTAGGATGATGAGAAGTAGTTTATTAGGACGGTGAGAAGTGGTTTGTTAGGACGGTGAGAGTAGTTTATTAGGAATTCGGACTGTGAGAAGTGGTTTGTTAGGACTGTGAGAAGTGGTTTGTTAGGACGGTGAGAAGTGGTTTGTTAGGCGGACAGGGAGAAGTGGTTTATGTGAGAAGTGGTTTACTAGGACGGTGAGAAGTGGTTTGTTCGGACGGTGAGAAGTGGTTTGTTAGAAACCTGAGAAGTGGTTTGTTAGGATGATGAGAAGTAGTTTATTAGGACGGTGAGAAGTGGTTTGTTAGAGGAACAGGGAGAAGTGATTTATGTGAGAAGTGGTTTGTTAGGACGATGAGAAGTGGTTTGTTAGGACGATGAGAACGTGGTTTGTTAGAGGAACAAGGAGAAGTGATTTATGTGAGAAGTGGTTTGTTAGGGACGATGAGAAGTGGTTTGTTAGGACGGTGAGAAGTGGTTTGTTAGGTGGACAGGGAGAAGTAGTTTAGAAGTGGTTTATGTGAGAAGTAGTTTTATTAGGAAGTGAGAAAGTGGTTTATCAGGTGAGAAGTGGTTTGTTAGGATGATGAGAAGTGGTTTGTTAGACAGTGAAAGTAGGGAGAACAGGGAGAAGTGATTTATGTGAGAAGTGGTTTGTTAGGATGGTGAGAAGTGGTTTGTTAGGACGATGAGAAGTGGTTTGTTAGGTGGACAGGGAGAAGTGGTTTATGTGAGAAGTGGTTTATGTGAGAAGTGGTTTGTTAGTGTGAGAAGTGGTTTGTTAGGACGGTGAGAAGTGGTTTGTTAGGACGATGAGAAGTAGTTTATTAGGACGGTGACAAGTGGTTTGTTAGGACGGTGAGAAGTGGTTTGTTCGGACGGTGAGAAGTGGTTTGTTAGAACCGTGAGAAGTGGTTTGTTAGGATGATGAGAAGTAGTTTATTAGGACGGTGAGAAGTGGTTTGTTAGGACGGTGAGAAGTGGTTTGTTCGGACTGTGAGAAGTGGTTTGTTAGGACGGTGAAGTGGTTTGTTAGGACGGTGAGAAGTGGTTTGTTCGGACTGTGAGAAGTGGTTTGTTAGGACGGTGAGAAGTGGTTTGTTAGGCGGACAGGAGAAGTGGTTTATGTGAGAAGTGGTTTGCTAGGATGGTGAGAAGTGGTTTGTTCGGACGGTGAGAAGTGGTTTGTTAGAAACCTGAGAAGTGGTTTGTTAGGATGATGAGAAGTAGTTTATTAGACGGTGAGAAGTGGTTTGTTAGAGGAACAGGGAGAAGTGATTTATGTGAGAAGTGGTTTGTTAGGACGATGAGAAGTGGTTTGTTAGCACGATGAGACGTGGTTTGTTAGAGGAACAGGGAGAAGTGATTTATGTGAGAAGTGTTTTGTTGGACGATGAGAAGTGGTTTGTTAGGACGGTGAGAAGTGGTTTGTTAGGTGGACAGGGAGAAGTGGTTTATGTGAGAAGTGGTTTATGTGAGAAGTGGTTTGTTAGGACGGTGAGAAGTGGTTTGTCAGGACCGTGAGAAGTGGTTTGTTAGGATGATGAGAAGTAGTTTATTAGGACAGTGAGAAGTGGTTTGTTAGAGGAACAGGAGAAGTGGTTTATGTGAGAAGTGGTTTATGAGAAGTGGTTTATGTGAGAAGGGTTTGTTAGGACGGTGAGAAGTGGTTTGTTAGGACGATGAGAAGTAGTTTATTCGGACGGTGACAAGTGGTTTGTTAGAGGAACAGGGAGAAGTGGTTTATGTGAGAAGTGGTTTGTTAGAGAACAGGACAAGTGATTTATGTGAGAAGTGGTTTGTTAGGACGGTGAGAAGTGGTTTGTTAGGACGATGAGAAGTAGTTTATTAGATGATGAGAAGTGGTATGTTAGGATGATGAGAAGTAGTTTGTATTGAGAAGTGGTTTGTTAGGACTGTGAGAAGTGGTTTGTTAGGATGATGAGGAACGAGAAGTGGGGAGGAAAGTGATTTATGTGAGAAGGGTTTGTTAGACGATGAGAAGTAGTTTATTAGGACTGTGAGAAGTGGTTTGTTAGGATGATGAGAAGTAGTTTATTAGGACGGTGAGAAGTGGTTTGTTAGAGGAACAGGGAGAAGTGATTTATGTGAGAAGTAGTTTGTTAGGACGATGAGAAGTGGTTTGACTCATTTGAGAAGTGGTTTGTTAGGTGGACAGGAGAAAGTGGTTTATGTGAGAAGTGGTTTATGTGAGAAGTGGTTTGTTAGGACGATGAGAAGTGGTTTGTTGAGAAGTGGTTTGTTAGAGGAACGATGAGAAATGGTTTGTTAGGACGATGAGAAGTGGTTTATTAGGACGGTGAGGAAGTGGTTTGTTAGGTGGACAGGAAGAACAGTGAGAAGTGGTTTATGTGAGAAGTGGTTTGTTAGACGGTGAGAAGTGGTTTGTCCAGGACTATGAGAAGTGGTTTGTTAGGATGATGAGAAGAAGTTTATTAGGACAGTGAGAAGTGGTTTGTTAGAGGAACAGGAGAAGTGATTTATGTGAGAAGTGGTTTGTTAGGATGGTGAGAAGTGGTTTGTTAGGTGGACAGGGGAGAAGTGGTTTGTTGAGAAGTGGATTATGTGAGAAGTGGTTTGTTAGGACGGTGAGAAGTGGTTTGTTAGGACGATGAGAAGTGGTTTGTTAGGACGATGAGAGTGGTTTGTCAGGAGTGAGAAGTGGTTTGTTAGGACTGTGAGAAGCAGTTTACAGGATGATGACAAGTGGTTTGTTAGGACGGTGAGAAGTGGTTTGTTAGAAGGAACAGGGAGAAGGTGAGAAGTGGTTTGTTAGGACGATGAAGTGGTTTGTCAGGACTGTGAGAAGTGGTTTGTTAGGATGATGAGAAGTAGTTTATTTATTAGAGGAACAGGGAGAATGATTTATGAGAAGTGGTTTGTTAGGACGGTGAGAAGTGGTTTGTTAGGACGATTTATAGGTTTGTTAGGTGACAGGGAGAAGTGGTTTATGTGAGAAGTGGTTTATGTGAGAAGTGGTTTGTTAGGACGGTGAGAAGTGGTTTGTTAGGACGGTGAGAAGTGGTTTGTTAGACGATGAGAAGTAGTTTATTAGGACGGTAACAAGTGGTTTGTTAGGACGGTGAGAAGTGGTTTGTTCGACGGTGAGAAGTGGTTTGTTAGAACCGTGAGAAGTGGTTTGTTAGGATGATGAGAAGTAGTTTATTAGGACGGTGAGAAGTGGTTTGTTAGGACGGTGAGAAGTGGTTTGTTCGGACTGTGAGAAGTGGTTTGTTAGGACGGTGAGAAGTGGTTTGTTAGACGATGAGAAGTGGTTGGTTCGGACTGAGAAGTGGTTTGTTAGACGATGAGAAGTGGTTTGTTAGGAGGACAGGGAGAAGTGGTTTATGTGGAGAAGTGGTTTGCTAGGATGGTGAGAAGTGGTTTGTTCGGACGGTGAGAAGTGGTTTGTTAGAAACCTGAGAAGTGGTTTGTTAGGATGATGAGAAGTAGTTTATTAGGACGGTGAGAAGTGGTTTGTTAGAGGAACAGGGAGAAGTGATTTATGTGAGAAGTGGTTTGTTAGGATGATGAGAAGTGGTTTGTTAGCACGATGAGACGTGGTTTGTTAGAGGAACAGGGAGAAGTGATTTATGTGAGAAGTGGTTTGTTAGGACGATGAGAAGTGGTTTGTTAGGACGGTGAGAAGTGGTTTGTTAGGTGGACAGGGAGAAGTGGTTTATGTGAGAAGTGGTTTATGTGAGAAGTGGTTTGTTAGGACGGTGAGAAGTGGTTTGTCAGGACTGTGAGAAGTGGTTTGTTAGGGATGATGAGAAGTAGTTTATTAGGACGGTGAGAAGTGGTTTGTTAGAGGAACAGGAGAAGTGATTTATGTGAGAAGTGGGTTTGTTAGGATGGTGAGAAGTGGTTTGTTAGGACGATGAGAAGTGGTTTGTTAGGTGGACAGGAGAAGTGGTTTATGTGAGAAGTGGTTTATGTGAGAAGTGGTTTTATTAGGACGGTGAGAAGTGGTTTGTTAGGATGGTGAGAAGTGGTTTGTTAGGACGATGAGAAGTAGTTTATTAGGACGGTGAGAAGTGGTTTGTTAGGACGATGAGAACAGGGAGAAGTGGTATGTTTTGTTGGAGAAGTGGTTTGTTAGGATGATGAGAAGTGGTTTATTAGGACGATGAGAAGTGGTTTGTTAGGAACAGATGAGAAGTAGTTTAATGGTTTGTTAGACGGTGAGAAGTGGTTTGTCAGAGGAACAGGGAGAAGTGATTTATGTGAGAAGTGGTTTATGTGAGAAGTGGTTTGTTAGGACGGTGAGAAGTGGTTTGTTAGGATTATGGAGAAGTGGTTTGTTAGGACGATGAGAAGTAGTTTATTAGGACGGTGACAAGTGGTTTGTTAGGACGGTGAGAAGTGGTTTGTTAGTGGACGGTGAGAAGTGGTTTGTTAGAACCGTGAGAAGTGGTTTGTTAGGATGTGAGAAGTAGTTTATTAGGACGGTGAGAAGTGGTTTGTTAGGAACAGGGTGAGAAGTGGTTTGTTAGGACGATGAGCAGCGGTTTGTTAGACGGTGAGAAGTGGTTTTATGTGAGAAGTGGTTTATGTGAGAAGTGGTTTCTTATGTGAGAAGTGGTTTGTCAGGACTGTGAGAAGTGGTTTGTTAGGATGATGAGAAGTAGTTTATTAGGACGGTGAGAAGTGGTTTGTTAGGACAGGAGGTGAGAAGTGGTTTGTTAGAGCGGTGAGAATGATGAGAAGTAGTTTGTTAGGACGGTGAGAAGTGGTTTGTTAGGACGATGAGTATGGACAGGGCGGACAGGAGAAGTGTTTATTTGAGAAGTGGTTTGTTGTGAGAAGTGGTTTGTTCGGACGGTGAGAAGTGGTTTGTTAGAACCGTGAGAAGTGGTTTGTTAGGATGACGAAGTAGTTTATTAGACGTGAGAAGGTTTGTTAGGAACGCATGAGACGTGGTTTGTTAGAGGAACAGGGAGAAGTGATTTATGTGAGAAGTGGTTTGTTAGGACGATGAGAAGTGGTTTGTTAGGACGGTGAGAAGTGGTTTGTTAGGTGACAGGAGAAGTGGTTTATGTGAGAAGTGGTTTATGTGAGAAGTGGGCTTGTTAGGACTGTGAGAAGGGTTTGTTAGAAACCTGAGAAGTGGTTTGTTAGATGATGAGAAGTGATTTATAGGACAGAGTATGGTTTGTTAGAGGAACAGGCAGGAAGTGATTTATGTGAGAAGTGGTTTGTTAGGACGATGAGAAGTGGTTTGTTAGCACGATGAGACGCGGGTTTGTTAGGTGGACAGGGAGAAGTGATTTATGTGAGAAGTGGTTTATGTGAGAAGTGGTTTGTTAGACTATAGAAGGGTTTGTTAGGATCTGTTAGTTTTTGTTAGTGACAGGGAGAAGTGGTTTATTAGACGGTGAAGTGGTTTGTTAGGACGGTGAGAAGTGGTTTGTTAGACGGTGAGAAGTGGTTTGTCAGAACTGTGAGAAGTGGTTTGTTAGGATGATGAGAAGTAGTTTATTAGGGACGGTGAGAAGTGGTTTGTTAGGACGGAAAGTGGTTTGTTCAGCTGTGAGAAGTGGTTTGTTAGGACGGTGAGAAGTGTTTGTTAGGACGATGAGAAGTGGTTTGTTCCGACTGTGAGAAGTGGTTTGTTAGGACGGTGAGAAGTGGTTTGTTAGGTGATGACAGGGAGAAGTGGTTTATGTGGGAGAAGTGGTTTGTTACGGTGAGAAGTGGTTTGTCCGGACGGTGAGGGGACTTAGAACCCTGAGAAGTGGTTTGTTAGATGATGAGAAGTAGTTTATTCTGTGAGAAGTGGTCATAGGAGGAACAGGAGCATTTATAGCTGAGCAGTTTTATTTTAGGACGGTGATATGGTTTGTTAGGACGATGAGAAGCTTTTATTTGTTAGATGATGAGAAGTGGTTTGTTAGAACAGAAGAAGTGGTTTGTTAGATGAAACAGGGAGAAGGATTTGCGTGTGAGAAGTAGTTTATTAGGGATCTATGAGAAGTGGTTTTGTTAGGACGGTGAGAAGTGGTTTGTTAGGTGGACAGGAGAAGTGGTTTATGTGAGAAGTGGTTTATGTGAGAAGTGGTTTTGTTAGGACGGTGAGAAGTGGTTTTGTTAGGACGGTGAGAAGTGGTTTTGTTAGGGCGATGAGAAAGTAGTTTATTAGACGGTGACAAGTGGTTTTGTTAGGACGGTGAGAAGTGGTTTGTTCGGACGGTGAGAAGTGGTTTGTTAGAACCTGAGAAGTGGTTTGTTAGAGATGATGAGAAGTAGTTTATTAGGACGGTGAGAAGTGGTTTGTTAGGTTTCATCTCGGGGTGAGAAGTGGTTTTGTTAGGACGATGAGAAGTGGTTTGTTCGGACTGTGAGAAGTGGTTTGTTAGGACGGTGAGAAGTGGTTTGTTAGGCGGACAGGGAGAAGTGGTTTATGTGAGAAGTGGTTTGCTAGGATGGTGAGAAGTGGTTTGTTCGGACGGTGAGAAGTGGTTTGTTGAAACCTGAGAAGTGGTTTGTTAGGATGATGAGAAGTAGTTTATTAGGACGGTGAGAAGTGGTTTTTGTTAGAGGAACAGGGAGAAGTGATTTATGAGAAGTGGTTTGTTAGGACGATGAGGTGGTTTTGTTGCTAACGATGAGACGTGGTTTGTTAGATGAACAGGAGAAGGATTTATGTGATAGCTTTTTTATTTGTTAGGACCCATTATGCGATGGCCTGTTTGTGACTCAGGAGAAGTGGCTCTGTTAGGTGACAGGAGCAGGCTGGTTTATGTGAGAAGTGGCTTGTTAGGACGGTGAGAAGTATTTGTCAGGACGGTGAGAAGTGGTTTGTTAGGTGGACAGGGAGAAGTGGTTTATGTGAGAAGTGGTTTATGTGAGAAGTGGTTTGTTAGGACGGTGAGAAGTGGTTTGTCAGGACTGTGAGAAGTGGTTTGTTAGGATGATGAGAAGTAGTTTATTAGGACGGTGAGAAGTGGTTTGTTAGAGGAACAGGGAGAAGTGGTTTATGTGAGAAGTGGTTTATGTGAGAAGTGGTTTATGTGAGAAGTGGTTTGTTAGGACGGTGAGAAGTGGTTTGTTAGGACGATGAGAAGTAGTTTATTAGAGCACATATAACTGAACGAAGCAAT
>NW_025755001.1:0-8328 GCF_021184085.1 Oncorhynchus gorbuscha
CCCCTCCACCAGAGTACCTCAGCCTCCACACATAATCCCCTCCACACATAATCACCTCCACAAGAGTACCTCAGCCTCCACACATAATCCCCTCTCCGAGAGTACCTCAGCCTCCACCCATAATCCCCTCTCCGAGACTACCTCAGCCTCCACACATAATCCCCTCCACACATAATCCCCTCCACACATAATCACCTCCCCTAGAGTACCTCAGCCTCCACACATAATCCCCTCCACTACAGTACCTCAGCCTCCACACATAATCCCCTCACCTAGAGTACCTGTCTCCACACATAATTCCCTCCACACATAATCACCTCCCCTAGAGTACCTCAGCCTCCACACATAATCCCCCCACTAGAGTACCTCAGCCTCCACACATAATCCCCCCACTAGAGTACCTCAGCCTCCACATAATCCCCCCACTAGTACCTCAGCCTCACATAATCCCCCCACTAAAGTACCTCAGCCTCCACACCAATCCCCTCACCTAGAGTACCTCAGCCTCACATAACCCCTCCACACATGTCCCCTCCCTAGAGTACCTCAGCCACCACACATAATCCCCTCTCCGAGAGTACCTCAGCCTCCACACATAATCCCCTCCTAGAGCAATTGCCTCAGCCTCCACACATAACCCCCTCCCCTAGAGTACCTCAGCCTAACACATAATCCCCTCTAGAGTACCTCAGCCTCCACACATAATCCCCCCCACTAGAGTACCTCAGCCTCCACAGAACCTTAATGATTATCCCTAGAGAGACTCAGGACACCACAGACTCCTGCTTATTGCCTCTGTGTAACCTGCTGTCCCCTGGGGTGGTTTGGCTCAGCTATGTCTCTTGGAGTGACTAATGAATAGGTTTGTCTCTTCAGCAGTTACTGCTCATCAGGGCAGGTTGTTGATATTCTACTGAGACTATATAAACCATTAACAATAGGCTGTGGTTGTTTAAGACATCCCCTCAACACAGGTCCTCTCTCACCCATTAAGCCACCCCCTCAACACAGTGCCTCTATCACCCATTAAGCCACCCCCTCAACACAGGTCCTCTCTCACCCATTGCTACCCCCTCAACACAGTGCCTCTATCACCCATTAAGCCACCCCCTCCAACACAGGTCCTCTCTCACCCATTAAGCCACCCCCTCAACACAGTGCCTCTATCACCCATTAAGCCACCCCCTCAACACAGGTCCTCTATCACCCATTAAGCCACCCCCTCAACACAGTGCCTCTCTCACCCATTAAGCCACCCCCTCAACACAGGTCCTCTATCACCCATTAAGCCACCCCTCAACACAGGTCCTCTATCACCCATTAAGCCACCCCCTCAACACAGTGCCTCTATCACCCATTAAGCCACCCCCTCAATACAGTGCCTCTATCACCCATTAAGCCACCCCCTCAACACAATGCCTCTATCACCCATTAAGCCACCCCCTCAACACAGTGCCTCTATCACCCATTAAGCCACCCCTCAACACAGTGCCTCTATCACCCATTAAGCCACCCCTCAACACAGTGCCTCTATCACCCATTAAGCCACCCCTCAACACAGGTCCTCTATCACCCATTAAGCCACCCCTCAACACAGTGCCTCTATCACCCATTAAGCCACCCCCTCAACACAGGTCCTCTATCACCCATTAAGCCACCCCCTCAACACAGTGCCTCTATCACCCATTAAGCCACCCCCTCAACACAGGTCCTCTATCACCCATTAAGCCACCCCCTCAAAACAGGTCCTCTATCACCCATTAAGCCCCCCCTAACCTCAGGTTAGAAGAGGACTGATCTCTCCTCAGGTTGGGATAGGACTGATCTCTCCTCAGGACTGATCTCTCCTCAGGGTAAAATAGGACTGATATCTGCTCAGGACTGATCTCTCCTCAGGACTGATCTCTCCTCAGGTTAGAATAGGTCTGATCTCTCCTCAGGACTGATCTCTCCTCAGGTTAGAATAGGACTGATCTCTCCTCAGGACTGATCTCTCCTCAGGTTAGAATAGGACTGATATCTGCTCAGGACTGATCTCTCCTCAGGTTAGAATAGGACTGATCTCTCCTCAGGACTGATCTCTCCTCAGGACTGATCTCTCCTCAGGACTGATCTCTCCTCATGTTAGAATAGGACTGATCTCTCCTCAGGTTAGAATAGGACTGATCTCTCCTCAGGACTGATCTCTCATCAGGACTGATCTCTCATCAGGACTGATCTCTCCTCAGGACTGATCTCTCCTCAGGTTAGAATAGGACTGATCTCTCCTCAGGACTGATCTCTCCTCAGGTTAGAATAGGACTGATCTCTCCTCAGGTTAGAATCGGACTGATCTCTCCTCAGGACTGATCTCTCCTCAGGTTAGAATAGGACTGATCTCTCCTCAGGTTAGAATAGGACTGATCTCTCCTAAGGTTAGAATAGGACTGATCTCTCCTCAGGACTGATCTCTCCTCAGGTTAGAATAGGACTGATCTCTCCTCAGGACTGATCTCTCCTCAGGTTAGAATAGGACTGATATCTGCTCAGGACTGATCTCTCCTCAGGTTAGAATAGGACTGATCTCTCCTCAGGACTGATCTCTCCTCAGGTTAGGACTGATCTCTCCTCATGTTAGAATAGGACTGATCTCTCCTCAGGTTAGAATAGGACTGAATGATCTCTCCTCAGGACTGATCTCTCCTCAGGACTGATCTCTCCTCATGTTAGAATAGGACTGATCTCTCCTCAGGTTAGAATAGGACTGATCTCTCCTCAGGTTAGAATCGGACTGATCTCTCCTCAGGACTGATCTCTCCTCAGGTTAGAATAGGACTGATCTCTCCTCAGGTTAGAATAGGACTGATCTCTCCTCAGGTTAGAATAGGACTGATCTCTCCTCAGGACTGATCTCTCCTCAGGTTAGAATAGGACTGATATCTCCTCAGGACTGATATCTCCTCAGGATTGATCTCTCCTCAGGTTAGAATAGGACTGATATCTCCTCAGGACTGATCTCTCCTCAGGTTAGAATAGGACTGATCTCTCCTCAGGACTGATCTCTCCTCAGGTTAGAATAGGACTGATCTCTCCTCAGGACTGATCTCTCCTCAGGTTAGAATAGGACTGATCTCTCCTCAGGTTAGAATAGGACTGATCTCTCCTCAGGACTGATCTCTCCTCAGGTTAGAATAGGACTGATCTCTCCTCAGGACTGATCTCTCCTCAGGTTAGAATAGGACTGATATCTCCTCAGGTTAGAATAGGACTGATATCTCCTCAGGACTGATCTCTCCTCAGGTTAGAATAGGACTGATCTCTCCTCAGGACTGATCTCTCCTCAGGTTAGAATAGGACTGATCTCTCCACAGGTTAGAATCGGACTGATCTCTCCTCAGGACTGATCTCTCCTCAGGTTAGAATAGGACTGATCTCTCCTCAGGTTAGAATAGGACTGATCTCTCCTCAGGTTAGAATAGGACTGATCTCTCCTCAGGTTAGAATAGGACTGATATCTCCTCAGGACTGATATCTCCTCAGGACTGATCTCTCCTCAGGTTAGAATAGGACTGATATCTCCTCAGGACTGATCTCTCCTCAGGTTAGAATAGGACTGATCTCTCCTCAGGACTGATCTCACCTCAGGTTAGAATAGGACTGATCTCTCCTCAGGACTGATCTCTCCTCAGGACTGATCTCTCCTCAGGACTGATCTCTCCTCAGGACTGATCTCTCCTCAGGTTAGAATAGGACTGATATCTCCTCAGGACTGATCTCTCCTCAGGTTAGAATAGGACTGATCTCTCCTCAGGTTGGAATAGGACTGATCTCTCCTCAGGTTAGAATAGGACTGATCTCTCCTCAGGACTGATCTCTCCTCAGGTTAGAATAGGACTGATCTCTCCTCAGGACTGATCTCTCCTCAGGTTAGAATAGAACTGATCTCTCCTCAGGACTGATCTCTCCTCAGGACTGATCTCTCCTCAGGTTAGAATATGACTGATCTCTCCTCAGGACTGATCTCTCCTCAGGTTAGAATAGGTCTGATCTCTCCTCAGGTTAGAACAGGACTGATCTCTCCTCGGGTTAGAATAGGACTGATCTCTCCTCAGGACTGATCTCTCCTCAGGTTTGAATAGGACTGATCTCTCCTCAGGACTGATCTCTCCTCAGGTTAGAATAGGACTGATATCTGCTCAGGACTGATCTCTCCTCAGGACTGATCTCTCCTCAGGTTAGAATAGGACTGATCTCTCCTCAGGTTAGAATAGGACTGATCTCTCTTCAGGTTAGAATAGGACTGATCTCTCCTCAGGTTAGAATAGGACTGATCTCTCCTCAGGACTGATCTCTCCTCAGGTTAGAATAGGACTGATCTCTCCTCAGGACTGATCTCTCCTCAGGTTAGAATAGGACTGATCTCTCCTCAGGACTGATCTCTCCTCAGGTTGGAATAGGACTGATCTCTCCTCAGGACTGATCTCTCCTCAGGACTGATCTCTCCTCAGGTTAGAATAGGACTGATCTCTCTTCAGGTTAGAATAGGACTGATCTCTCCTCAGGTTAGAATAGGACTGATCTCTCCTCAAGACTGATCTCTCCTCAGGTTAGAATAGGACTGATCTCTCCTCAGGACTGATCTCTCCTCAGGACTGATCTCTCCTCAGGTTGGAATATCCTCTGGGAAGATGAGTTACAGAGCTTTCAGAAATTATTCAGATCCCTTGACTTATTCCACATTTGATTTCTTCAACAAACATTTTTCAGTTTTACTTTAGTTCCTTATTGCAACAGGAAGAATATTTTGTAATATTTATAATTCTGTACAGGCTTCCTTCTTTCCAGTCTGTCATTTAGATTAGTATTGAGGAGTAACTACCATGTTGTGGATCCATCCTCAGGGTTTCACAGACCTGCCTGGTCTTTGTGGTTGAATCTGTGTTATAAATTCACTGCTGGACTGAGAGACCTTACAGGTAATTGTATGTGTGGGGGTACAGAAAAGAGGTAGTCATTCATAAATCATGGGGAGGCAGGTAGCCTAGTGGTTAGAGCGTTGGACTAGTAACCAGCAGGTAGCGTAGTGGTTAGAGCGTTGGACTAGTAACCAGCAGGTAGCCTAGTGGTTAGAGCAGGTAGCCTAGTGGTTATTGCGTTGGACTAGTAACCAGCAGGTAGCCTAGTGGTTAGAGCGTTGGACTAGTAACCAGCAGGTAGCCTAGTGGTTAGAGCGTTGGACTAGTAACCAGCAGGTAGCCTAGTGGTTAGAGCGTTGGACTAGTAACCAGCAGGTAGCCTAGTGGTTAGAGCGTTGGACTAGTAACCAGCATGTAGCCTAGTGGTTAGAGCGTTGGACTAGTAACCAGCAGGTAGCCTAGTGGTTAGAGCGTTGGACTAGTAACCAGCAGGTAGCCTAGTGGTTAGAGCGTTGGACTAGTAACCAGCAGGTAGCCTAGTGGTTAGAGCGTTGGACTAGTAACCAGCAGGTAGCCTAATGGTTAGAGCAGGTAGCCTAGTGGTTAGAGCGTTGGACTAGTAACCAGCAGGTAGCCTAGTGGTTAGAGCGTTGGACTAGTAACCAGCAGGTAGCCTAGTGGTTAGAGCGTTGGACTAGTAACCAGCAGGTAGCCTAGTGGTTAGAGTGTTGGACTAGTAACCAGCATGTAGCCTAGTGGTTAGAGCGTTGGACTAGTAACCAGCAGGTAGCCTAGTGGTTAGAGCGTTGGACTAGTAACCAGCAGGTAGCCTAGTGGGTAGAGCGTTGGACTAGTAACCAGCAGGTAGCCTAGTGGTTAGAGCGTTGGACTAGTAACCAGCAGGTAGCCTAGTGGTTAGAGCGTTGGACTAGTAACCAGCAGGTAGCCTAGTGGTTAGAGCGTTGGACTAGTAACCAGCAGGTAGCCTAGTGGTTAGAGCGTTGGACTAGTAACCAGCATGTAGCCTAGTGGTTAAAGCGTTGGACTAGTAACCAGCAGGTAGCCTAGTGGTTAGAGCGTTGGACTAGTAACCAGCAGGTAGCCTAGTGGTTAGAGCGTTGCACTAGTAACCAGCATGTAGCCTAGTGGTTAGAACGTTGGACTAGTAACCAGCATGTAGCCTAGTGGTTAGAGCGTTGGACTAGTAACCAGCAGGTAGCCTAGTGGTTAGAGCGTTGGACTAGTAACCAGCAGGTAGCCTAGTGGTTAGAGCGTTGGACTAGTAACCAGCAGGTAGCCTAGTGGTTAGAGCGTTGGACCAGTAACCAGCAGGTAGCCTAGTGGTTAGAGCAGGTAGCCTAGTGGTTAGAGCAGGTAGCCTAGTGGTTAGAGCGTTGGACCAGTAACCAGCAGGTAGCCTAGTGGTTAGAGCAGGTAGCCTAGTGGTTAGAGCGTTGGACTAGTAACCAGCAGGGAGCCTAGTGGTTAGAGCGTTGGACCAGTAACCAGCCTAGTGGTTAGAGTGTTGGACTAGTAACCAGCAGGAAGCCTAATGATTAGAGCGTTGGACTAGTAACCAGCAGGTAGCCTAGTGGTTAGAGCGTTGGACTAGTAACCAGCAGGTAGCCTAGTGGTTAGAACGTTGGACTAGTAACCAGCAGGTAGCCTAGTGGTTAGAGCGTTGGACTAGTAACCAGCAGGTAGCCTAGTGGTTAGAGCGTTGGACTAGTAACCAGCAGGTAGCCTAGTGGTTAGAGCGTTGGACTAGTAACCAGCAGGTAGCCTAGTGGTTAGAGCGTTGGACTTGTAACCAGCAGGTAGCCTAGTGGTTAGAGCGTTGAACTAGTAACCAGCAGGTAGAATAGTGGTTAGAGCGTTGGACTAGTAACCAGCAGGTAGACTAGTGGTTAGAGCGTTGGACTAGTAACCAGCAGGTAGCCTAGTGGTTAGAGCGTTGGACTAGTAACCAGCAGGTAGCCTAGTGGTTAGAGCGTTGGACTAGTAACCAGCAGGTAGCCTAGTGGTTAGAGTGTTGGACTAGTAACCAGCATGTAGCCTAGTGGTTAGAGCGTTGGACTAGTAACCAGCAGGTAGCCCAGTGGTTAGAGCGTTGACCAGTAACCAGCAGGTAGCCTAGTGGTTAGAGCGTTGGACTAGTAACCAGCAGGTAGCCCAGTGGTTAGAGCGTTGGACTAGTAACCAGCAGGTAGCCTAGTGGTTAGAGCGTTGGACTAGTAACCAGCATGTAGCCTAGTGGTTAAAGCGTTGGACCAGTAACCAGCAGGTAGCCTAGTGGTTAGAGCGTTGGACTAGTAACCAGCAGGTAGCCTAGTGGTTAGAGCGTTGCACTAGTAACCAGCATGTAGCCTAGTGGTTAGAACATTGGACTAGTAACCAGCATGTAGCCTAGTGGTTAGAGCGTTGGACTAGCAACCAGCAGGTAGCCTAGTGGTTAGAGCGTTGACTAGTAACCAGCAGGTAGCCTAGTGGTTAGAGCGTTGGACCAGTAAACTAGCAGGTAGCCTAGTGGTTAGAGCGCTGGGACCAGCAACCAGCAGGGGTAGCCTAGTGGTTAGAGCAGGTAGCCTAGTGGTTAGAGCAGGTAGCCTAGTGGTTAGAGCGTTGGACCAGCAACCAGCAGGTAGCCTAGTGGTTAGAGCAGGTAGCCTAGTGGTTAGAGCGTTGGACTAGTAACCAGCAGGTAGCCCAGTGGTTAGAGCGTTGGACTAGTAACCAGCAGGTAGCCTAGTGGTTAGAGCGTTGGACTAGTAACCAGCAGGTAGCCTAGTGGTTAGAGCGCTGCACTAGTAACCAGCATGTAGCCGTTGACTAGTGGTTAGAACGTTGACTAGTAACCAGCATGTAGCCTAGTGGTTAGAGCGTTGGACTAGTAACCAGCAGGTAGCCTAGTGGTTAGGGAGCGTTGGACTAGTAACCAGCAGGTAGCCTAGTGGTTAGAGCGTTGGACCAGTAACCAGCAGGTAGCCTAGTGGTTAGAGCAGGTAGCCTAGTGGTTAGAGCAGGTAGCCTAGTGGTTAGAGCGTTGGACCAGTAACCAGCAGGTAGCCTAGTGGTTAGAGCAGGTAGCCTAGTGGTTAGAGCGTTGGACTAGCCTAACTAGTAACCAGCAGGTAGCCTAGTGGTTAGAGCGTTGACCAGTAACCAGCAGGCAGCCTAGTGGTTAGAGCGTTGGACCAGTAACCAGCAGGTAGCCTAGTGGTTAGAGCAGGTAGCCAGTGGTTAGAGCAGGTAGCCTAGTGGTTAGAGTGTTGGACCAGTAACCAGCAGGTAGCCTAGTGGTTAGAGCAGGTAGCCTAGTGGTTAGAGCGTTGGACTAGTAACCAGCAGGTAGCCTAGTGGTTAGAGCGTTGGACTAGTAACCAGCAGGTAGCCTAGTGGTTAGAGCGTTGGACCAGTAACCAGCAGGTAGCCT
>NW_025755002.1:0-8327 GCF_021184085.1 Oncorhynchus gorbuscha
CAGTACCATCAGTAGCAGCCCAGTAGTACCATCAGCAGCAGCCTGTCCCAGTAGTACCATCAGCAGCAGTCTGTCCAGCAGTACTGTACCATCAGTAGCAGTCTGTCCAGTAGTCCCATCAGCAGCAGCCTGTCCAGTAGTACCATCAGCAGCAGCTTGTCCAGTAGTACCATCAGCAGCAGCCTGTCCAGTAGTACCATCAGCAGCAGCCAGTCCGTAGGACCATCAGCAGCAGTCTGTCCAGTTGTACCATCAGCAGCACTCCCATCAACAGCAGTCTGTCCAGCAGTACCATCACCAGCAGTCTGTCCAGTAGTACCATCACCAGCAGTCTACTGGACAGTACGGCAGTCTGTGCAGTAGTACCATCGTCTACTGGGCAGTATGTCCAGTAGTACCATCAGCAGCAGTCTGTCCAGTGGTACCATCAGCAGTATGTCCAGTAGTACCATCAGCAGTCTGTCCAGTAGTACCATCATGGCAGTCTGTCCAGTAGTACCATCAGCAGCAGTCTGTCCAGTAGTACCATCAATGGCAGTCTGTCCAGTAGTACCATCAATGGCCGTCTGTGCAGTAGTATCAGCAGCAGTCTGTCCAGTAGTACCATCAGCAGTACTCCCATCAGCAGCAGCAGTATCAGCAGCAGTCTGTCCAGTTGTACCATCAGCAGTACTCCCATCAACAGCAGTCTGTCCAGCAGTACCATCAACAGCAGTCTGTCCAGCAGTACCATCACCAGCAGTCTACTGGACAGTATACAGCGGCAGTCTGTGCAGTAGTACCATCACCAGCAGTCTACTGGACAGTATACAGCGGCAGTCTGTGCAGTAGTACCATCACCAGCAGTCTACTGGACAGTATACAGCGGCAGTCTGTGCAGTAGTACCATCACCAGCAGTCTGTCCAGTAGTACCATCACCAGCAGTCTACTGGACAGTATACAGCGGCAGTCTGTGCAGTAGTACCACCAACAGCAGTCTGTCCAGTAGTACCATCACCAGCAGTCTGTCCAGTAGTACCATCACCAGCAGTCTACTGGACAGTATACAGCGGCAGTCTGTGCAGTAGTACCACCAACAGCAGTCTGTCACCCAGTAGTACCATCACCAGCAGTCTGTCCAGTAGTACCATCACCAGCAGTCTACTGGCCTGTCCAGTATAGTCTGTCCAGGACCATCAGCAGGCAGTCTGTGCAGTAGTACCACCAACAGCAGCCTGTCCAGTAGTACCATCAGCAGCAGCCTGTCCAGTAGTACCATCAGCAGCTGCCTGTCCAGTAGTACCATCAGCAGCAGCCTGTCCACTAGTACCATCAGCAGCAGTCTGTCCTGTAGGACCATCAGCAGCAGTCTGTCCAGTTGTACCATTAGCAGTACTCCCATCAACAGCAGTCTGTCCAGCAGTACCATCAACAGCAGTCTGTCCAGCAGTACCATCACCAGCAGTCTGTCCAGTAGTACCATCACCAGCAGTCTACTGGACAGTATATCAGCGGCAGTCTGTGCAGTAGTCACCCAGTCCACCAGCAGTCTGTGCAGTAGTACCATCAGCAGTCTGTCCAGTAGTACCATCTAGTAGTACCATCAACAGCAGTCTGTCCAGTAGTACCATCAGCAGCAGTCTGTCCAGTAGTACCATCAGCAGCAGTCTGTCCAGTACTGTATCATCAATGGCAGTCTGTCCAGTAGTACCATCAGTCTGTCCAGTAGTACCATCAGCAGCAGTCTACTGGAGTACCATCAGCAGCAGTCCAGTAGTACCATCAGTAGTACCATCAACAGCAGCCTGCAGTATCATCTGTCTGTCCAGTAGTACCATCAGCAGCCTGCAGTACCATCAGCAGCAGTCTGTCCAGTAGTATCATCAGCAGCAGTCTGTCCAGTTGTACCATCAGCAGTGTCAGTAGTACCATCAGCAGCAGTCTGTCCAGTTGTACCATCAGTACTCCCATCAACAGCAGTCTGTCCAGCAGTACCATCAACAGCAGTCTGTCCAGCAGTACCATCACCAGCAGTCTACCATCAGCGGCAGTCTGTCCATACCATCAGCGGCAGTCTGTCAGCAGCAGTAGTACCATCACCAGCAGTCTACTGGACAGTAGTACCATCAGCAGCAGTCTGTGCAGTAGTACCATCACCAGCAGTCTACTGTCCAGTAGTACCATCAGCAGCAGCCTGTGCAGTAGTACCACCAACAGCAGTCTGTCCAGTAGTACCATCACCAGCAGTCTGTCCAGTAGTACCATCACCAGCAGTCTACTGGACAGTATACAGCGGCAGTCTGTGCAGTAGTACCACCAACAGCAGTCTGTCCAGTAGTACCATCACCAGCAGTCTGTACTTGTCCAGTAGTACCATCACCAGCAGTCTACTGGACAGTATACAGCGGCAGTCTGTGCAGTAGTACCACCAACAGCAGTCTGTCCAGTAGTACCATCAGCAGCAGCCTGTCCAGTAGTACCATCAGCAGCTGCCTGTCCAGTGGTACCATCAGCAGCAGCCTGTCCAGTAGTACCATCAGCAGCAGTCTGTCCATCAGCAGCAGTCTGTAGGACCATCAGCAGCAGTCTGTCCTGTCCAGGACCATCAGCAGCAGTCTGTCCAGTTGTACCATCAGCAGTACTCCCATCAACAGCAGTCTGTCCAGCAGTACCATCAACAGCAGTCTGTCCAGCAGTACCATCACCAGCAGTCTGTCCAGTAGTACCATCACCAGCAGTCTACTGGACAGTATACAGCGGCAGTCTGTGCAGTAGTACCATCACCAGCAGTCTACTGGGCAGTATACAGCGGCAGTCTGTGCAGTAGTACCATCAACAGCAGTCTGTCCAGTAGTATCATCAGCCGCAGTATGTCCAGTAGTACCATCAGCAGCAGTCTGTCCAGTAGTACCATCAGCAGCAGTCTGTCCAGTAGTACCATCAGCAGCAGTCTGTCCAGTAGTACCATCAGCAGCAGTCTGTCCAGTAGTACCATCAATGGCAGTCTGTCCAGTAGTACCATCAATGGCAGTCTGTCCAGTAGTACCATCAATGGCAGTCTGTCCAGTAGTACCATGAATGGCAGTCTGTCCAGTAGTACCATCAATGGCCGTCTGTCAGCAGTAGTAGTACCATCAGCAGCAGTCTGTCCAGTTGTACCATCAGCAGCACTCCCATCAACAGCAGTCTGTCTAGCAGTACCATCAACAGCAGTCTGTCCAGCAGTACCATCACCAGCAGTCTACTGGCAGCACAGTATACAGCAGTCTGTGCAGTAGTACCATCACCAGCAGTCTAGCAGTATACAGCGGCAGTCTGTCCAGTAGTACCATCACCAGCAGTCTACTGGCACAGTATCAGCGGCAGTCTGTCCAGTAGTACCATCACCAGCAGTCTGTCCAGTAGTCTATCACCATCACCAGCAGTCTACTGGACAGTAGCAGTCTGTGCAGTAGTACCACCAACAGCAGTCTGTCCAGTAGTACAGCAGTCTGTCCAGTAGTACCAGCAGTCTGTCCAGTAGTACCATCACCAGCAGTCTACTGGACAGTATACAGCGGCAGTCTGTGCAGTAGTACCACCAACAGCAGTCTGTCCAGTAGTACCATCACCAGCAGTCTGTCCAGTAGTACCATCACCACAGTCTACTGGACAGTATACAGCGGCAGTCTGTGCAGTAGTACCACCAACAGCAGCCTGTCCAGTAGTACCATCAGCAGCAGCCTGTCCAGTAGTACCATCAGCAGCTGCCTGTCCAGTAGTACCATCAGCAGCAGCCTGTCCAGTAGTACCATCAGCAGCAGTCTGTCCTGTAGACCATCAGCAGCAGTCTGTCCAGTTGTACCATCAGCAGTACTCCCATCAACAGCAGTCTGTCCAGCAGTACCATCAACAGCAGTCTGTCCAGCAGTACCATCACCAGCAGTCTGTCCAGTAGTACCATCACCAGCAGTCTACTGACAGTATACAGCGGCAGTCTGTGCAGTAGTACCACCACCAGCAGTCTGTGCAGTAGTACCATCATCAGCAGTCTGTCCAGTAGTACCATCAATGGCAGTCTGTCCAGTAGTACCATCAATGGCAGTCTGTCCAGTAGTACCATCAATGGCAGTCTGTCCAGTAGTACATCATCCCATCAGCAGCAGTCTGTCCAGTTGTACCATCAGCAGTACTAGAACCATCAGCAGCAGTCTGTCCAGTTGTACCCATCAGCAGTACTCCCATCAACAGCAGTCTGTCCAGCAGTACCATCAACAGCAGTCTGTCCAGCAGTACCATCACCAGCAGTCTGTCCAGCAGTACCATCACCAGCAGTCTACTGGACAGTATACAGCGGCAGTCTGTGCAGTAGTACCATCACCAGCAGTCTACTGGACAGTATACAGCGGCAGTCTGTGCATTAGTACCATCACCAGCAGTCTACTGGACAGTATACAGCGGCAGTCTGTGCAGTAGTACCATCACAGCAGTCTGTCCAGTAGTACCATCACCAGCAGTCTACTGGACAGTATACAGCGGCAGTCTGTGCAGTAGTACCACCAACAGCAGTCTGTCCAGTAGTACCATCACCAGCAGTCTGTCCAGTAGTACCATCACCAGCAGTCTACTGGACAGTATACAGCGGCAGTCTGTGCAGTAGTACCACCAACAGCAGTCTGTCCAGTAGTACCATCACCAGCAGTCTGTCCAGTAGTACCATCACCAGCAGTCTACTGGGCAGTATACAGTGGCAGTCTGTGCAGTAGTACCACCAACAGCAGTCTGTCCAGTAGTACCATCAGCAGCAGCCTGTCCACCATCAGCAGCTGCCTGTCCAGTAGTACCATCAGCAGCAGCCTGTCCAGTAGTACCATCAGCAGCAGTCTGTCCTGTATCAACAGGACCATCAGCAGCAGTCTGTCCAGTTGTACCATCAGCAGTACTCCCATCAACAGCAGTCTGTCCAGCAGTACCATCAGCAGCAGTCTGTCCAGCAGTACCATCACCAGCAGTCTGTCCAGTAGTACCATCACCAGCAGTCTACCAGCAGTCTGCAGTCTGTGCAGTAGTACCACCACCAGCAGTCTGTGCAGTAGTACCATCAGCAGCAGTCTGTCCAGTAGTACCATCAATGGCAGTCTGTCCAGTAGTACCATCAATGGCAGTCTGTCCAGTAGTACCATCAATGGCAGTCTGTCCAGTAGTACCATCAATGGCCGTCTGTGCAGTAGTATCAGCAGCAGTCTGTCCAGTTGTACCATCAGCAGTACTCCCATCAGCAGCAGTCTGTCCAGTTGTACCATCAGCAGTACTCCCATCAACAGCAGTCTGTCCAGCAGTACCATCAACAGCAGTCTGTCCAGCAGTACCATCACCAGCAGTCTACTGGACAGTATACAGCGGCAGTCTGTGCAGTAGTACCATCACCAGCAGTCTACTGGACAGTACAGCGGCAGTCTGTGCAGTAGTACCATCACCAGCAGTCTACTGGACAGTATACAGCAGTCTGTGCAGTAGTACCACCAGCAGCAGTCTGTCCAGTAGTACCATCACCAGCAGTCTGTCCAGTAGTACCATCACCAGCAGTCTACTGGACAGTATACAGCCAGTCTGTGCAGTAGTACCACCAACAGCAGTCTGTCCAGTAGTACCATCACCAGCAGTCTGTCCAGTAGTACCATCACCAGCAGTCTACTGGACAGTATACAGCGGCAGTCTGTGCAGTAGTACCACCAACAGCAGTCTGTCCAGTAGTACCATCAGCAGCAGCCTGTCCAGTAGTACCATCAGCAGCTGCCTGTCCAGTGGTACCATCAGCAGCAGCCTGTCCAGTAGTACCATCAGCAGCAGTCTGTCCTGTAGGACCATCAGCAGCAGTCTGTCCTGTAGGACCATCAGCAGCAGTCTGTCCAGTTGTACCATCAGCAGTACTCCCATCAACAGCAGTCTGTCCAGCAGTACCATCAACAGCAGTCTGTCCAGCAGTACCATCACCAGCAGTCTGTCCAGTAGTACCATCACCAGCAGTCTACTGGACAGTATACAGCGGCAGTCTGTGCAGTAGTACCATCACCAGCAGTCTACTGGGCAGTATACAGCGGCAGTCTGTGCAGTAGTACCATCAACAGCAGTCTGTCCAGTAGTATCATCAGCCGCAGTATGTCCAGTAGTACCATCAGCAGCAGTCTGTCCAGTAGTACCATCAGCAGCAGTCTGTCCAGTAGTACCATCAGCAGCAGTCTGTCCAGTAGTACCATCAGCAGCAGTCTGTCCAGTAGTACCATCAATGGCAGTCTGTCCAGTAGTACCATCAATGGCAGTCTGTCCAGTAGTACCATCAATGGCAGTCTGTCCAGTAGTACCATGAATGGCAGTCTGTCCAGTAGTACCATCAATGGCCGTCTGTGCAGTAGTATCAGCAGCAGTCTGTCCAGTTGTACCATCAGCAGTACTCCCATCAACAGCAGTCTGTCTAGCAGTACCATCAACAGCAGTCTGTCCAGCAGTACCATCACCAGCAGTCTACTGGACAGTATACAGCGGCAGTCTGTGCAGTAGTACCATCACCAGCAGTCTACTGGACAGTATACAGCGGCAGTCTGTGCAGTAGTACCATCACCAGCAGTCTACTGGACAGTATACAGCGGCAGTCTGTGCAGTAGTACCATCACCAGCAGTCTGTCCAGTAGTACCATCACCAGCAGTCTACTGGACAGTATACAGCGGCAGTCTGTGCAGTAGTACCACCAACAGCAGTCTGTCCAGTAGTACCATCACCAGCAGTCTGTCCAGTAGTACCATCACCAGCAGTCTACTGGACAGTATACAGCGGCAGTCTGTGCAGTAGTACCACCAACAGCAGTCTGTCCAGTAGTACCATCACCAGCAGTCTGTCCAGTAGTACCATCACCACAGTCTACTGGACAGTATACAGCGGCAGTCTGTGCAGTAGTACCACCAACAGCAGCCTGTCCAGTAGTACCATCAGCAGCAGCCTGTCCAGTAGTACCATCAGCAGCTGCCTGTCCAGTAGTACCATCAGCAGCAGCCTGTCCAGTAGTACCATCAGCAGCAGTCTGTCCTGTAGGACCATCAGCAGCAGTCTGTCCAGTTGTACCATCAGCAGTACTCCCATCAACAGCAGTCTGTCCAGCAGTACCATCAACAGCAGTCTGTCCAGCAGTACCATCACCAGCAGTCTGTCCAGTAGTACCATCACCAGCAGTCTACTGGACAGTATACAGCGGCAGTCTGTGCAGTAGTACCACCACCAGCAGTCTGTGCAGTAGTACCATCATCAGCAGTCTGTCCAGTAGTACCATCAATGGCAGTCTGTCCAGTAGTACCATCAATGGCAGTCTGTCCAGTAGTACCATCAATGGCAGTCTGTCCAGTAGTACCATCAATGGCCGTCTGTGCAGTAGTATCAGCAGCAGTCTGTCCAGTTGTACCATCAGCAGTACTCCCATCAGCAGCAGTCTGTCCAGTTGTACCATCAGCAGTACTCCCATCAACAGCAGTCTGTCCAGCAGTACCATCAACAGCAGTCTGTCCAGCAGTACCATCACCAGCAGTCTGTCCAGCAGTACCATCACCAGCAGTCTACTGGACAGTATACAGCGGCAGTCTGTGCAGTAGTACCATCACCAGCAGTCTACTGGACAGTATACAGCGGCAGTCTGTGCATTAGTACCATCACCAGCAGTCTACTGGACAGTATACAGCGGCAGTCTGTGCAGTAGTACCATCACCAGCAGTCTGTCCAGTAGTACCATCACCAGCAGTCTACTGGACAGTATACAGCGGCAGTCTGTGCAGTAGTACCACCAACAGCAGTCTGTCCAGTAGTACCATCACCAGCAGTCTGTCCAGTAGTACCATCACCAGCAGTCTACTGGACAGTATACAGCGGCAGTCTGTGCAGTAGTACCACCAACAGCAGTCTGTCCAGTAGTACCATCACCAGCAGTCTGTCCAGTAGTACCATCACCAGCAGTCTACTGGACAGTATACAGCGGCAGTCTGTGCAGTAGTACCACCAACAGCAGTCTGTCCAGTAGTACCATCAGCAGCAGCCTGTCCAGTAGTACCATCAGCAGCTGCCTGTCCAGTAGTACCATCAGCAGCAGCCTGTCCAGTAGTACCATCAGCAGCAGTCTGTCCTGTAGGACCATCAGCAGCAGTCTGTCCAGTTGTACCATCAGCAGTACTCCCATCAACAGCAGTCTGTCCAGCAGTACCATCACCAGCAGTCTGTCCAGCAGTACCATCACCAGCAGTCTGTCCAGTAGTACCATCACCAGCAGTCTACTGGACAGTATACAGCGGCAGTCTGTGCGGCAGTCTGTGCAGTAGTACCATCACCAGC
>NW_025755003.1:0-8326 GCF_021184085.1 Oncorhynchus gorbuscha
ACCATGGTGCTTGCCTACGGAGCTGTGAGGGGAACGGCACCTCAGTACCTCCAGGCTCTGATCAGGCCCTACACCCAAACAAGGGCACTGCGTTCATCCACCTCTGGCCTGCTTCGCCTCCCTACCACTGAGGAAGTACAGCTCCCGCTCAGCCCAGTCAAAACTGTTCGCTGCCCTGGCCCCCAATGGTGGAACAAACTCCCTCACGACGCCAGGACAGCGGAGTCAATCACCACCTTCCGGAGACACCTGAAACCCCACCTCTTTAAGGAATACCTAGGATAGGTTAAGTAATCCCTCTCACCCCACCCCCTAAGTTTTAGATGCACTATTGTTAAGTGACTGTCCCACTGGATGTCATAAGGTGAATGCACCAATTTGTAAGTCGCTCTGGATAAGAGCGTCTGCTAAATGACTTAAATGTAAATGTAAATGTAAATGTTTTGTCACCAAAGCCCCATATACTACCCACCATTGCGACCTGTACGCTCTCGTTGGCTGGCCCACAACTTCATACTTGTCGCCAAACCCACTGGCTCCATGTCATCTACAAGACCCTGCTAGTAAAGAGCTCCCCCATATCTCAGCTCGCTGGTCACCATAGCATCTCCCACCTGTAGCACACGCTCCAGCAGGTATATCTCTAGTCACCCCAAAACCAATTCTTTCTTTGGCCGCTCTCCTTCCAGTTCTCTGCTGCAAATCACTGGAACGAACTACAACAATCTCTGAAACTAGAAACAGTTATCTCCCTCACTAGCTTTAAGCACCAGCTGTCAGAGCAGCTCACAGATTACTGCACCTGTACATAGCCCATCTATAATTTAGCCCAAACAACTACCTCTCCCCCTACTGTATTTATTTATTTTGCTCCTTTGCACCCCATTATTTCTATCTCTACTTTGCACATTCTTCCACTGCAAATCTACCATTCCAGTGTTACTTGCTATATTGTATGTACTTTGCCACCATGGCCTTTTTGCCTTTACCTCCCTTTCTCACCTGATTTGCTCACATTGTATATAGACTTATTTTTCTACTGTATTATTGACTGTATGTTTGTTTTACTCCATGTGTAACTCTGTGTTGTTGTATGTGTCGAAGTGCTTTGCTTTATCTTGGCCAGGTCACAGTTGTAAATGAGAACTTGTTCTCAACTTGCCTACCTGGTTAAATAAAGGTGAAATAAATAAAATAACCCTCTCTATCATCTCTGTCTGTCTGTCTGTCTGTCTGTCTGTCTGTCTGTCTGTCTGTCTGTCTGTCTGTCTGTCTGTCTGTCTGTCTGTCTGTCTGTCTGTCTGTCTGTCTGTCTGTCTGTCTGTCTGTCTGTCTGTCTGTCTGTCTGTCTGTCTGTCTGTCTGTCTGTCTGTCTGTCTGTCTGTCTGTCTGTCTGTCTGTCTGTCTGTCTGTCTGTCTGTCTGTCTGTCTGTCTGTCGGTGTTTAACCCTCTCCCCTCGTTCTCCAGGTGCTGTATTTACTCGGGGCCATGACTCTGTCCATGGCTCTCCAGTTGGACCGTCATGGCCTGTGGAACCTCCTGGGACCGTCCCTCTTCGCCCTGGGCATCATGGCTTTAGCCTGGGTAAGAATGTCCCCAACACTTACATCCTTTGTCCACTCGCTGTCTGTCTATCCGTCTGTCTGTCTGTCTGTCTGTCTGTCTGTCTGTCTGTCTGTCTGTCTGTCTGTCTGTCTGTCTGTCTGTCTGTCTGTCTGTCTGTCTGTCTGTCTGTCTGTCGCTCTGTCTGTCTGTCTGTCTGTCTGTCTGTCTGTCTGTCGCTCTGTCTGTCTGTCTCTGTCTATCTCTCTCTTTGTTTCTCTCTTTGTCTCTCTCTGTCTGTCTGTCTGTCTGTCTGTCTGTCTGTCTGTCTGTCTGTCTGTCTGTCTGTCTGTCTGTCTGTCTGTCTGTCTGTCTGTCTGTCTGTCTGTCTGTCTGTCTGTCTGTCTGTCTGTCTGTCTGTCTGTCTGTCTTTGTATCTCTCTCTCTGTCTCTCTCTGTCTGTCTCTCTCTGTATCACTGCTTGGTTACCACTGATATTGACTGGCTGGATCACTGCTTGGTTACCACTGATATTGACTGGCTGCATCACTGCTTGGCAACAGCACCGGCCTCGATCGCATGGTGCAACAGAGGGTTGTGTGTACAGCCCAGTACAGTACTGGGGCCGCCTCTCCCAGTCATCCAGGACATCTATCAGGCAGTGTGAAAAGAAGGCCTGGAAAATCAAAAGACTCCAACCACTCAAGCCATAGACTATTTTCTGCTGCCACAGACCGAGTTTACCTTGGATCTTCATTGACCTTTTATTTACATCTTGGCACTCTCTATGCCCACTCACAGGGCCCTGCCCACTCACAGGGCCCTGCCCACTCACAGGGCCCTGCCCACTCACAGGGCCCTGCCCACTCACAGGGACCTGCCCACTCACAGGGCCCTGCCCACTCACAGGGCCCTGCCCACTCACAGGGCCCTGCCCACTCACAGGGCCCTGCATACTCACAGGGCCCTGCCCACTCACAGGGCCCTGCACACTCACAGGGCCCTGCACACTCACAGGGCCCTGCCCACTCACAGGGCCCTGCCCACTCACAGGGCCCTGCACACTCACAGGGCCCTGCCCACTCACAGGGCCCTGCACACTCACAGGGCCCTGCCCACTCACAGGGCCCTGCACACTCACAGGGCCCTGCACACTCACAGGGCCCTGCCCACTCACAGGGCCCTGCCCACTCACAGGGCCCTGCACACTCACAGGGCCCTGCCCACTCACAGGGCCCTGCACACTCACAGGGCCCTGCACACTCACAGGGCCCTGCCCACTCACAGGGCCCTGCACACTACACACACACAAACACTCACAGGGCCCTGCCCACTCACAGGGCCCTGCACACTACACACACACAAACACTCACAGGGCCCTGCCCACTCACAGGGCCCTGCCCACTCACAGGGCCCTGCCCACTCACAGGGCCCTGCACACTCACAGGGCCCTGCACACTCACAGGGCCCTGCCCACTCACAGGGCCCTGCACACTACACACACACAAACACTCACAGGGCCCTGCCCACTCACAGGGCCCTGCACACTACACACACACAAACACTCACAGGGCCCTGCCCACTCACAGGGCCCTGCCCACTCACAGGGCCCTGCCCACTCACAGGGCCCTGCACACTACACACACACAAACACTCACTCCATTATCTTCTCACTCCTACATTTATACTGACTCCACACCCACTCGCCCCACACACATAGTGCCTTGCAAAAGTATTCATCCCCCTTGGCGTTTTTTCCTATTTTGTTGCGTTACAACCTGTAATTTAAATTATTTTTATTTGGATTTCATGTAATGGACACAAAATAGTCCAAATTGGTGAAGTGAAATGAAAAACATAACTTGTTTAAAAAAAAAATGAAAATTTGTAGGTGCATATGTATTCACCCCTTGCTATGAAGCCCTAAATAAGATCTGGTGCAAATAACCCCCCCACTAAACAAGGGGCCAAGCAAACGACACCATGAATACCCAGGAGCTCTCCAAACAGGTCAGGGGCAAAGTTGTGGAGAAGTACAGATCCGGGTTATATAAAAACATCACAAACTTTGAACATCCCACGTAGCACCATTAAATCCATTATTAAAAAATTGAAAGAATGTGGCACCACAACAAACCTGCCATGAGAGGGCCGCCCACCTAAACTCACGGACCAGGCAAGGAGGTCATTAATCAGAGAGGCAGCAAAGAGACCAAAGATAACCCTGAAGGAGCCGCTAAGCTCCACAGCCGGAGATTGGCGTATCTGTCCATAGGACCACTACAAGCCGCACACTCCACAGAGATGGGTTTTATGGAAGAGTGGCCAGAAAAAAAGCCATGGCTTAAAGAAAAATAATAAACAAACACGTTTGGTGTTCATCAAAAGGCATGTGGGAGACTCCCCAAACATATGGAACTGAGATGACAGAGACCCCTGAGTCAGATGAGACTAAAATTGAGCTTTTTGGCCATCAAGGAAAATGCTATATCTGGCGCAAACCCCACCACCTCCCATCACCCTGAGAATACCATCCCCACAGTGAAGCATGGTGGTGGCAGCATCATGCTGTGGGGGTGTTTATCATCGGCGGGGACTGGGAAACTGGTCAGAAATGAAGGAATGATGTATGGCGCTTAATACAGGGAAATTCTTGGGGGAAACCTGTTTAAATTCTTCCAGAGATTTGAGACTGGGACCGAGTAATACATTAATATTGATTATCACATTGTTTTGGTTTTGAGTTTAAGAAATACATTTCCCTGTACTTACATTTACATTACATTTAAGTCATTTAGCAGACGCTCTTATCCAGAGCGACTTACAAATTGGTGCATTCACCTTATGACATCCAGTGGGACAGTCACTTAACAATAGTGCATCTAAAACTTAGGGGGGGGTGAGAGGGATTACTTATCCTATCCTAGGTATTCCTTAAAGAGGTGTGGGTTTCAGGTGTCTCCGGAAGGTGGTGATTGACTCCGCTGTCCTGGCGTCGTGAGGGAGTTTGTTCCACCATTGGGGCCAGGGCAGCGAACAGTTTTGACTGGGCTGAGCGGAGCTGTACTTCCTCAGTGGTAGGGAGGCGAGCAGGCCAGAGGTGGATGAACGCAGTGCCCTTGTTTGGGTGTAGGGCCTGATCAGAGCCTGGAGGTACTGAGGTGCCGTTCCCCTCACAGCTCCGTAGGCAAGCACCATGGTCTTGTAGCGGATGCGAGCTTCAACTGGAAGCCAGTGGAGAGAACGGAGGAGCGGGGGTGACGGAGAGAACTTGGGGGAAGGTTGAACACCAGACGGGCTGCGGCGTTCTGGATGAGTTGAAGGGGTTTAATGGCACAGGCTGGGAGCCCAGCCAACAGCGAGTTGCAGTAATCCAGACGGGAGATGACAAGTGCCTTGATTAGGACCTGCGCCGCTTCCTGTGTGAGGCAGGGTCGTACTCTGCGGATGTTGTAGAGCATGAACCTACAGGAACGGGCCACCGCCTTGATGTTGGTTGAGAACGACAGGGTGTTGTCCAGGATCACGCCAAGGTTCTTGGCGCTCTGGGAGGAGGACACAATGGAGTTGTCAACCGTGATGGCGAGATCATGGAACGGGCAGTCCTTCCCCGGGAGGAAGAGCAGCTCCGTCTTGCCGAGGTTCAGCTTGAGGTGGTGATCCGTCATCCACACTGATATGTCTGCCAGACATGCAGAGATGCGATTCGCCACCTGGTCATCAGAAGGGGGAAAGGAGAAGATTAATTGTGTGTCGTCTGCATAGCAATGATAAGAGAGACCATGTGAGGTTATGACAGAGCCAAGTGACTTGGTGTATAGCGAGAATAGGAGAGGGCCAAGAACAGAGCCCTGGGGACACCAGTGGTGAGAGCGCGTGGTGAGGAGACAGATTCTCGCCACGCCACCTGGTAGGAGCGACCTGTCAGGGTAGGACGCAATCCAAGCATGGGCCGCGCCGGAGATGCCCAACTCGGAGAGGGTGGAGAGGAGGATCTGATGGTTCACAGTATCGAAGGCAGCCGATAGATCTAGAAGGATGAGAGCAGAGGAGAGAGAGTTAGCTTTAGCAGTGCGGAGCGCCTCCGTGATACAGAGGAGAGCAGTCTCAGTTGAATGACTAGTCTTGAAACCTGACTGATTTGGATCAAGAAGGTCATTCAGAGAGAGATAGCGGGGAGAGCTGGCCAAGGACGGCACGTTCAAGAGTTTTGAGAGAAAAGAAAGAAGGGATACTGGTCTGTAATTGTTGACATCGGAGGGATCAAGTGTAGGTTTTTTCAGAAGGGGTGCAACTCTCGCTCTCTTGAAGACGGAAGGGACGTAGCCAGCGGTCAGGGATGAGTTGATGAGCGAGGTGAGGTAAGGGAGAAGGTCTCCGGAAATGGTCTGGAGAAGAGAGGAGGGGATAGGGTCAAGCGGGCAGGTTGTTGGGCGGCCGGTCGTCACAAGATGCGAGATTTCATCTGGAGAGAGGGGAGAAAGAGGTCAGAGCACAGGGTAGGCAGTGTGAGCAGAACCAGCGGTGTCGTTTGACTTAGCAAACGAGGATCGGATGTCGTCGACCTTCTTTTCAAAATGGTTGACGAAGTCATCTGCAGAGAGGAGGAGGGGGGGGGCGGAGGATTCAGGAGGGAGGAGAAGGTGGCAAAGAGCTTCCTAGGGTTAGAGGCAGATGCTTGGAATTTAGCGTGGTAGAAAGTGGCTTTAGCAGCAGAGACAGAGGAGGAAAATGTAGAGAGGAGGGAGTGAAAGGATGCCAGGTCCGCAGGGAGGCGAGTTTTCCTCCATTTCCGCTCGGCTGCCCGGAGCCCTGTTCTGTGAGCTCGCAATGAGTCATCGAGCCACGGAGCGGGAGGGGAGGACCGAGCCGGCCTGGAGGATAGGGGACATAGAGAGTCAAGGGATGCAGAGAGGGAGGAGAGGAGGGTTGAGGAGGCAGAATCAGGAGATAGGTGGGAGAAGGTTTGAGCGGAGGGAAGAGATGATAGGATGGAAGAGGAGAGAGTAGCGGGGGAGAGAGAGCGAAGGTTGGGACGGCGCGATACCATCCGAGTAGGGGCAGTGGGAGGTGTTGGATGAGAGCGAGAGGGAAAAGGATACAAGGCAGTGGTCGGAGACTTGGAGGGGAGTTGCAATGAGGTTAGTGGAAGAACAGCATCTAGTAAAGATGAGGTCGAGCGTATTGCCTGCCTTGTGAGTAGGGGGAAGGTGAGAGGGTGAGGTCAAAAGAGGAGAGGAGTGGAAAAAGAAGGAGGCAGAGAGGAAAGAGTCAAAGGTAGACGTGGGGAGGTTAAAGTCGCCCAGAACTGTGAGAGGTGAGCCGCCCTCAAGAAAGGAGCTTATCAAGGCATCAAGCTCATTGATGAACTCTCCGAGGGAACCTGGAGGGCGATAAATGATAAGGATGTTAAGCTTGAAAGGGCTAGTAACTGTGACAGCATGGAATTCAAAGGAGGCGATAGACAGATGGGTAAGGGGAGAAGAAAGAGAGAATGACCACTTGGGAGAGATGAGGATCCCGGTGCCACCACTCCCGCTGACCAGACGCTCTCGGGTGTGCGAGAACACGTGGGCGGACGAAGAGAGAGCAGTAGGAGTAGCAGTGTTGTCTGTGGTGATCCATGTTTCCGTCAGTGCCAAGAAGTCGAGGGACTGAGGGGAGGCATAGGCTGAGATGAACTCTGCCTTGTTGACCGCAGATTGGCAGTTCCAGAGGCTACCGGAGACCTGAACTCCACGGGGTCGTGCGCGCTGGGACCACCAGAGTAGGGTGGCCGCGGCCACGCGGTGAGGAGCATTTGTATGGTCTGTGCAGAGAGGAGAGAACAGGGATAAACAGACACATAGTTGACAGGCTACAGAAGAGGCTACGCTAATGCAAAGGAGATTGAATGACAAGTGGACTACACGTCTCGAATGTTCAGAAAGTTAAGCTACGTAGCAAGAATCTTATTGACTAAAATGATTAAAATGATACAGTACTGCTGAAGTAGGGCCAGCTGGCAGTGGGTGCGTTGTTGACACTACACTAATCAAGTCGTTCGCTGAGTGTAATAGTTTCTGCAGTGTTAAGATTGGGGGCTAGCTGGCTAGCTAGCAGTGTTGTTTACGTTACGTTGCGTTAAAAGAACGACAATAGCTGGCTAGCGAACCTAGAAAATCGCTCTAGACTACACAATTATCTTTGATACAAAGACGGCTATGTAGCTAGCTAAGTAGCTAGCTACGATCAAACAAATCAAACCGTTGTACTGTAATGAAATGAAGTGAAAATGTGATACTACCTGTGAATGCGACCGGTAGTTGAGTTCTATACAGAAGACGTTGGTTAGCGTTGGCTATTAGCTAGCAGAGTCACCTACGTTAAGGACGACAAATAGCTGGCTAGCTAACCTCGGTAAATTAAGATAATCACTCTAAGACTACACACTCTAAACCTAAACAACACAATTATCTTGGATACGATGATACGAAGACAGCAAAGATAGCTATGTAGCTAGCTAACACTACACTAATCAAGTCGCTCAGTTGAGTGTAATAGTTTCTCCAGTGCAGCTAATCAGTGGACGTTAGCTAGCTGGCTAGTGAAGACTACGTTAGGACGGCGAAATACGATAATTACGCAATTATCTTTGATACAAAGACGGCTATGTAGCTAGCTGAAGAAATTGCTAAGATTAGACAAATCAAACCGTTGTGATATAATGAAATATAATGAAAAAAGTTATACCACCCGCGGGAGCGAAGTGCAGATGCGAACACTCGCCTCCAACCGGAACCG
>NW_025755004.1:0-8325 GCF_021184085.1 Oncorhynchus gorbuscha
TTGAAAGGGATATCAACCAGATTCCCTTTTCTGTGGCTTCCCTAAGGTGTCTACAGCCTTTAGACGTAGTTTCAGGCCTTAATTTTGAAGAATGAGCGTAAACGACTACATTGCGTCAGTGGCCAGCTGAGGGCTCTCAGAGTGATTCTTGCGTAAAAGACAGAGGTAGTAATTTTTCCTCTCGCTCCTCGTGAAAAGCCAATTGTCCCGGTTGATATATTATCGAATAGATATTTGAAAAACACCTTGGAGATTGATTATAAAAAACGTTTGCCATGTTTCTGTCGATATTATGGATATCACAGCGTTGTCGTGACCGATATTTCCGTTGGATTTCTCAACATAACGTGACCAACAAAAGGAGGTATTTTGGGTATAAAAATAATCTTTATGGAACAAAAGGAACATTTGCTGTCTAACTGGGAGTCTCGTCAGTGAAAACATCCGAAGATCATCAAAGGTAATTTGATTGCTTTTCTGATTTTCGTGACCGAGCTTCCTGCTGCTAGCTGGACATAATGCTATGCTAGGCTATATTTCACTTGTGATTTCATGAATATTTTCTAGTAATATTTTTTACCGTTGCACTATGCTAATTAGTGTAGTTGATGACAATTCTCCCGGATCCGGGATGGGTAGTTCCAATAAATATGATGTCACAGCTCTTTGATAGGCCCATTCATATGATGTCACAGCTTTAACTCAGTTCTCTGATAGGCCAATTAACTGTGTTGTCAACAACATAGACACATTCTACATCCCAAATGGCATCCTATTCTCTATGTAGCGCAATCCCTATAACTCCTCCCTATAGGTGACCTGTCAGACTCCTCCCTCCATCCTCCCTATAGGCTACCAGTCACGCTCCTCCCTATAACTCCTCCCTATAGGTGACCTGTCAGACTCCTCCCTCCATCCTCCCTATAGGCTACCAGTCAGGCTCCTCCCTATAGGCTACCAGTCAGGCGCCTCCTATCTTATTATCTATCTTCTCAGAGGAGGAGAGGGGCGGGGCTAACCTTAGTTGCAGCGTCCACATTGGCTCCCAGCTTGATGAGTTGTGTGACCACCTCGGCATGGCCCTCTTTAGAGGCCAGATGGAGGGCGTTGAGGCCATTCTACAGCAGGACAGAGAATACAGGGAGATAGAGGTGAACACAGACACATCAGGAGCTATGGATTCTCAATATCAGAACTAACATTTACCAATAACTCATGTAGCTTAGGGGCTGGGTTTCACTGAGGTGATTTCCAAAGAAAGCTGAGGGAGTTGTCTATCTGACCTGGTTGGGTTAAGGTTAGTGGTCAGAGCTTAGGGGTTAGGGGTCAGAGCTTAGGGGTCAGGGGTCAGAGCTTAGTGGTTAGAGCGTTTGGCCAGTAACAAAAAGGTTGCTGGATCAAATCCTCAAGCTGATAAGGTTCAAATCTGTCGTTCAGCCCCTGAACAAGGCAGTTAACCCACTGTTCCCCCATAGGCAGTCATTGTAAATAAGAATTAGTTCTTAACTAACTTGCCTAGTTAAATAAAGGTAACATTTAAAAACATTTTTTTAAGGGGTCAGAGCTTAGGGGTCATGGATAGGGACTGTCTGGGTTAAAGATGTTGATTTCGACCCCAGTCTAAATGGTTAGGGGTCATGGATCATGGTTAGGGACTAACTTGGTTACAGATGTTGATTTCGACCCCAGTCTAGATAGTTAGGTTATAGGAGTCAGGGGTCATGGTTAGGGACTAACCTAGTTACAGATGTTGATTTCGACCCCAGTCTAGATAGTTAGGTTATATGGGTCAGGGGTCATGGTTAGGGACTAACCTGGTTACAGATTTCGACCCCAGTCTAGATAGTTAGGTTATAGGGGTCAGGGGTCATGGTTAGGGACTAACCTGGTTACGGATGTTGATTTCGACCCCAGTCTATAGTTAGGTTATAGGGGTCAGGGGTTATGGTTAGGGACTAACCTGGTTACAGATGTTGATTTCGACCCCAGTCTATAGTTAGGTTATAGGGTTCAGGGGTCATGGTTCGGGACTAACCTGGTTACAGATGTTGATTTCGACCCCAGTCTAGATAGTTAGGTTATAGGGGTCAGGGGTCATGTTTAGGGACTAACCTGGTTACAGATGTTGATTTCGACCCCAGTCTAGATAGTTAGGTTATAGGGGTCAGGGGTCATGGTTAGGGACTAACCTGGTTACAGATGTTGATTTCGACCCCAGTCTAGATAGTTAGGTTATAGGGGTCAGGGGTCATGGTTAGGGACTAACCTGGTTACAGATGTTGATTTCGACCCCAGTCTAGATAGTTAGGTTATAGGGGTCAGGGGTCATGGTTAGGGACTAACCTGGTTACAGATGTTGATTTCTGACCGCAGTCTAAATAGTTAGGTTATAGGGGTCAGGGGTCATGGTTAGGGACTAACCTGGTTACAGATGTTGATTTCGACCCCAGTCTTCAGGTAATCCAAAGCCTTCTCTAGGTTCCCTGCCCGGGCTGCTCTCCAGTAACTGGCATTACTGTCAATCTGTAACACAGAGATCACTAGGTTATGATCTACACTGACTGAACAAAACATTAGTACCCATGTAAACTGCTGTCAAACACACACACACACACACACACACACACACACACACACACACACACACACACACACACACACACACACACACACACACACACACACACACACACACACACACACACACACACACACACACACACACACACACACACACACACAAACAGTTAGTACACCATGTATAACAGACAGTAGTCCTTGCATGACATACAATGGTCCCTGCTGATCAACAGACAGTAGTTCCTGGTCAACCGACAGTAGTCCCTGATTAACAGACAGTAGTCCCTGATCAACAGACAGTAGTCCCTGATCAACAGACAGTAGTCCCTGATTAACAGACAGTAGTCCCTGCTGATTAACAGGCAGTAGTCCCTGATTAACAGGCAGTAGTCCCTGATTAACAGGCAGTAGTCCCTGTTGATTAACAGGCAGTAGTCCCTGATTAACAGACAGTAGTCCCTGATTAACAGGCAGTAGTCCCTGACTAAAAGACAGTAGTCCCTGACTAAAAGACAGTAGTCTCCGGTGATTAACAGGCAGTAGTCCCTGCTGATCAACATACAGTAGTCCTGCTGATTAACACAGTAGTCCCTGATTAACAGACAGTAGTCCCTGATTAACAGGCAGTAGTGCCTGATTAACAGGCAGTAGTCCCTGATTAACAGACAGTAGTCCCTGATTAACAGACAGTAGTCCCTGATTAACAGACAGTAGTCCCTGATTAACAGACAGTAGTCCCTGATTAACAGACAGTAGTCCCTGCTGATTAACAGACAGTAGTCCCTGATTAACAGACAGTAGTGCCTGATTAACAGGCAGTAGTCCCCTGATTAACAGACAGTAGTCCTGATTAACAGACAGTAGTCCCTGCTGATTAACAGGCAGTAGTCATTACATTACATTTGATTAACAGACAGTAGTCCCTGCTGCTGTTATACAGTACCTTTGGCTACCTACCAGGGAGACAGACAGAGAAAGACAGATGCCATGCCAACATTATAGCTGGCCCTGTGCACTGTTTGTCTGATAGATAGGCTATATGATTAGCATTGTGTAGATACAGCAGATTACTGAGTGTTGTTATGGAGAATATCAGTAATATCTGGGCTGTAAACAGACAGTAATATCTGGCCTGTAAACAGTAATATCTGGGCTGTAAACAGTAATATCTGGGCTGTAAACAGACAGTAATATCTGGGCTGTAAACAGACAGTAATATCTGGGCTGTAATCAGACAGTAATATCTGGGCTGTAAATAGACAGTAATATCTGGGCTGTAAACAGTAATATCTGGGCTGTAAACAGACAGTAATATCTGGGCTGTAAACAGTAATATCTGGGCTGTAAACAGACAGTAATATCTGGGCTGTAAACAGACAGTAATATCTGGGCTGTAAACAGACAGTAATATCTGGGCTGTAAACAGACAGTAATATCCTGGGCTGTAAATGAACAGTAATATCTGGGCTGTAAACAGTAATATCTGGCCTGTAAACAGTAATATCTGGGCTGTAAACAGACAGTAATATCTGGGCTGTAAACAGTAATATCTGGGCTGTAAACAGACAGTAATATCTGGAGCTGTAAACGAACAGTAATATCTGGGCCTGTAAACAGACAGTGAGGAATATCTGGGCTGAAACATGTGTCTCTCTGATCTGATCTTGGTGCAGTGCCGTAGTGTAGTAAAGATTTCTGATCCTGACGCACCCTAGTCACACAAACGCACACACACACACCACACACACCACAGGCAGCAGGCAGTCTGCACACACATGCCCCCCACTGCCTGAGCGTCTGCAGTCTGAAGCTGTTGGCTGATAAATATAGCTGAGACCCCAGAATGCTTCATGAGATTACACAGCACAAACTAGAGGAGGTTACTGTCTCTGTAGAATGTTAAACTATAGGAGGTTGTATAATGTTACACTAGAGGATGTTACTGGGGATGTTTCTGTCTCTGTAGAATGTTAAACTAGAGGAGGTTACTGTCTCCTGTAGAATGTTAAAACTAGAGGAGGGTTACTGTCTCTGTAGAATGTTAAACTAGAGGAGGTTACTGTCTCTGTAGAATGTTAAACTAAGAGAGGATGTTACACTGTTACTGTCTCTGTAGGAATGTTCTATAGGAGGTTCTGTAGAATGTAGAACACTAGAGGAGGTTACTGTCTCTGTAGAATGTTAAACTAGGAGGTTACTGTATAATGTTACACTAGAGGATGTTACTGTCTCTGTAGAATGTTAAACTAGAGGAGGTTTACTAGAGGAGGTCTCTGTAGAATGTTAAACTAGAGGTTACTGTCTCTGTAGAATGTTACTCAGACGAGGTTGCTGTCTCTGTAGAATGTTAAACTAGAGGAGGTTACTGTCTCTGTAGAATGTTAAACTATAAGAGGTTACTGTAGAATGTTACACTAGAGGATGTTACTGTCTCTGTAGAATGTTAAACTATAGGAGGTTACTGTAGAATGTTACACTAGAGGATGTTACTGTCTCTGTAGAATGTTACACTAGAGGATGTTACTGTCTCTGTAGAATGTTAAACTATAGGAGGTTACTGTAGAATGTTACACTAGAGGATGTTACTGTCTCTGTAGAATGTTACACTAGAGGAGGTTACTGTCTCTGTAGAATGTTAAACTAGAGGAGGTTACTGTCTCTGTAGAATGTTAAACTAGAGGAGGTTACTGTCTCTGTAGAATGTTAAACTAGAGGAGGTTACTGTCTCTGTAGAATGTTAAACTAGAGGAGGTTACTGTCTCTGTAGAATGTTAAACTAGAGGAGGTTACTGTCTCTGTATAATGTTAAAGTTGAGGAGGTTACTGTCTCTGTAGAATGTTACACTAGAGGAGGTTACTGTCTCTGTAGAATGTTAAACTAGAGGAGGTTACTGTCTCTGTATAATGTTAAAGTTGAGGAGGTTACTGTCTCTGTAGAATGTTACACTGAGGAGGTTACTGTCTCTGTATAATGTTAAAAGTTGAAGAGGTTGTCTGTAGAATGTTAAACTAGAGGGAGGTTACTGTCTCTGTACAATGTTAAACTGGAGGAGAATACTGTCTCTGTAGAATGTTAAACTTGAGGAGGTTGTCTGTAGAATGTTACACTAGAGGAGGTTGTCTGTAGAATGTATGCTCCTTGGGTAATCCCCCCGTCTTGTCTAATGGTATTCTCCTTGGGTCCTCCCTCCTCACAGGGCTGTCTCTGAGGTCAATCTGTTTAACACCTGTTCTTTCTAGAACAAACAGTGTGATGTGGAGATATGTAGAGCCTCCCTGGAGAAATAATCCCACAGCATCTGTCTCCCCGCCAAAGACTTCTCAAGAAAAAAGATGGGCCATTTCACAATCTACCACAGACTATGTGCCCACTCCAACAAGAAACAGACAGTCGATGTAGCTCAACATCTCCTGCCATGTGGAGCGGTCCTGGAGCACCAAGTCTGGGACCAAAAGGCTCCAAGCCATCAGACTCCTGAACAGCTTCTACCCCAACCATCAGACTCCTGAACAGCTTCTAACCCCAAGCCATCAGACTGCTGAACAGCTTCTACCCCAAGCCATTAGACTGCTGAACAGCTTCTACCCCAAGCCATCAGACTGCTGAACAACTTCTGCCCCCAGAGCCCATCAGACTGCTGAACAGCTTCTACCCCAAGCCATCAGAATGCTGAACAGCTTCTACCCCAAGCCATCAGACTGTTGAACAGCTTCTACCCCAAGGCTGAATCAGACTGCTGAACAGCTTCTACTCCCCAAGCCATTAGACTGCTGAACAGCTTCTACCCCCAAGCCATCAGACTGCTGAACAGCTTCTACCCCCAAGCCATTAGACTGCTGAACAGCTTCTACCCCCAAGCCATTAGACTGCTGAACAGCTTCTACCCCCAAGCCATTAGACTGCTGAACAGCTTCTACCATAGCCATGTTATTACCTGATACTTCCTGTATATAACCATGTTATTACCTGATACTTCCTGTATATAGCCATGTTATTAGCTGATACTTCCTGTATATAGCCATGTTATTACCTGATACTTCCTGCATATAACCATGTTATTACCTGGTACTTCCTGTATATAGCCATGTTATTACCTGGTACCACCTGTATATAGCCATGTTATTACCTGGTACTCCCTGTATATAACCATGTTATTACCTGGTACTCCCTGTATATAGCCATGTTATTACCTGGTACTCCCTGTATATAGCCATGTTATTACCTGGTACTTCCTGTATATAACCATGTTATTAGCTGATACTTCCTGTATATAACCATGTTATTAGCTGATACTTCCTGTATATAGCCATGTTATTACCTGATACTTCCTGTATATAGCCATGTTATTACTTGGTATCTCCTGTATATAACCATGTAATTACCTGGTACTTCCTGTATATAACCATGTTATTACCTGGTACTTCCTGTATATAGCCATGTTATTACCTGGTACTTCCTGTATATAACCATGTTATTAGCTGATACTTCCTGTATATAACCATGTTATTACCTGATACTACCTGTATATAGCCATGATATTACCTGATACTTCCTGTATATAACCATGTTATTAGCTGATACTTCCTGTATATAGCCATGTTATTACCTGATACTTCCTGTATATAGCCATGTTATTAGCTGATACTTCCTGTATATAGCCATGTTATTACCTGATATTTCATGTATATAACCATGTTATTAGCTCATACTTCCTGTATATAGCCATGTTATTACCTGATACTTCCTGTATATAGCCATGTTATTAGCTGATACTTCCTGTATATAGTCATGTTATTACCTGATACTTCCTGTATATAGCCATGTTATTACCTGATACTTCCTGTATATAGCCATGTTATTACCTGATACTTCCTGTATATAGCCATGTTATTACCTGATACTTCCTGTATATAGCCATGTTATTACCTGGTACTTCCTGTATATAACCATATTATTACCTGATACTTCCTGTATATAACCATATTATTACCTGATACTTCCTGTATATAACCATATTATTACCTGATACTTCCTGTATATAGCCTCATAATTGTTTTTATTGTGTTACTATTTCCTTTTTTATTTAGAAAATATTTGTCTTACTTTTTAAACTCTTCACAGTAGGGAAACGGATTGTAAGAAAGCATTTCACTGTAAAGTCTACACCTGTTGTATTCGGCGCATGTGACCAATAACATTTGAGTGATGTGATCTATTATGACTGTTTGCAATGCCTCTGGTCAGAGTGGCCTCTGGTTGTTCTAGACAACGGTCTTCATTACATACCGAGACCAAAGCATGCAGCTGGTCTGGCAGTGTTGTCCTGGTTACCAGTATAGTACAGCATCATGACAGGGGTTGGGCTCTCTGAGGGGACTTTACAGTTACTAGAGCCAAGCATGCAGCTGGTCTGGCAGTGTTGTCCTGGTTACCAGTATAGTACAGCATCATGACAGGGGTTGGGCTCTCTGAGGGGACTTTACAGTTACTAGAGCCAAGCATGCAGCTGGTCTGGCAGTGTTGTCCTGGTTACCAGTACAGTACAGCATCATGACAGGGGTTGGGCTCTCTGAGGGACTTTACAGTTACTAGAGCCAAGCATGCAGCTGGTCTGGCAGTGTTGTCCTGGTTACCAGTACAGTACAGCATCATGACAGGGGTTGGGCTCTCTGAGGGGACTTTACAGTTACTAGAGCCAAGCATGCAGCTGGTCTGGCAGTGTTGTCCTGGTTACCAGTATAGTA
>NW_025755005.1:0-8322 GCF_021184085.1 Oncorhynchus gorbuscha
TTTGTGGAAAGTGATCATTCTTTGACCAAACGCATCGTTGGTTTAGGTGTATGATTATGGCTTAGGTTGCGAGAGGTCCCTGGTTAAAACATATATCATTTTAATCAGTACAGGTTACCTTCAGATTAGGCCTGTGACACTTGTGGGGAAAGTAGGGCAAAACGGAGAACATTGCGACAAGTGGGTCACATTATTTTGAAGCCCAAAGATTTTGGATTCTACAAACAGAAGTTGGCACATAGACTGTTCTGACTTCAGACGAGTCTCCTGACACTTGTGGGGGATGTAGAGAAAAATCGAGAATACCACCGTGTTCGTGAGGGTCTCCCCTTTCCAGAGAGTGGTCATGCGAAATTGTAGGTCAAACGGTTCCGAAGCTAGAGATGTTTATGTGAGAAGACCGATTATAGGTATGTCTCATGGTTTGACAAAAACCGATCTAGGTCCACCATCTTTCACTGCAGATATGGAGGGGTAACATAGGCAGTTGTGGAGGATGGAGACGGATACGCTGAGTCTCAATCTCTCTACTTGAAAACTGATCTATTTGAATGGGTATTTTCAACATTAATTTACTTTGATTCACGTACCTTTGCTTCATTTGACTCAAAATAAACGAGTTCCGTTCTTTTTGAAGTCTTATTTTTTCATTTTTTCCTTTAAAAAATGATTTGATCTCATTTTGCACTATATTCATTTATAAAAACTCGTCATCAGTTAGCTGTCGCGACTGAAGAAGACAGAATGTGAAAGACACAACAGATGAACTACAGAAGATTTGAACTGAAGCATGGTCAAGAGTTTGGAAGACTGTCATGCTCACAAGTAAAGCACAAAACACTCACATGATGTTCAATCGTTCCAAGCACCGTGGACACGTCAATCGATATCTTCACTGACATTGCTGCAGAAAGAAAGAAAAAAGTATGGGCATAAGGCTCGTTGGTCTAGGGGTATGGTATGATTCTTTCAGCTTCAGACAGGGTGCGAGAGGTCCCGGGTTCAAATCCCGGATGAGCCCTTTTGCAGATCCTTGAACAAGCTCAGACAGGCAGATCTTGGGCCACTGGTCGGAACGCCAACTATCACCTCTTGGGCGCAGGACAAGGATGGCTGAATGGTTTTGGCGAAGGACTGCAAATCTATTTTCATATGCACTTGTTGGTTCAACGTCGCACAACATTTATTATTTTAGATAAACTGAAGAATGTAGGAGCAATTCTAACTGCCACGAACAACGATAATGATTCAAATGTAATACACTTGAAATGACATCCAGCCCCTAAAAAAATGAAGTTCTCATGCTCTGCATTGGCCGGGAATCGAACCCGGGTCAACTGCTTGGAAGGCAGCTATGCTCACCACTATACCACCAATGCTATGTGCAGGTTATTAGCAACATGGAGACATCGACTCATATCTTGACCGTCATTTTTGTGGAAAGTGATCATTCTTTGACCAAACGCATCGTTGGTTTAGGTGTATGATTATGGCTTAGGTTGCGAGAGGTCCCTGGTTAAAACATATATCATTTTAATCAGTACAGGTTACCTTCAGATTAGGCCTGTGACACTTGTGGGGAAAGTAGGGCAAAACGGAGAACATTGCGACAAGTGGGTCACATTATTTTGAAGCCCAAAGATTTTGGATTCTACAAACAGAAGTTGGCACATAGACTGTTCTGACTTCAGACGAGTCTCCTGACACTTGTGGGGGATGTAGAGAAAAATCGAGAATACCACCGTGTTCGTGAGGGTCTCCCCTTTCCAGAGAGTGGTCATGCGAAATTGTAGGTCAAACGGTTCCGAAGCTAGAGATGTTTATGTGAGAAGACCGATTATAGGTATGTCTCATGGTTTGACAAAAACCGATCTAGGTCCACCATCTTTCACTGCAGATATGGAGGGGTAACATAGGCAGTTGTGGAGGATGGAGACGGATACGCTGAGTCTCAATCTCTCTACTTGAAAACTGATCTATTTGAATGGGTATTTTCAACATTAATTTACTTTGATTCACGTACCTTTGCTTCATTTGACTCAAAATAAACGAGTTCCGTTCTTTTTGAAGTCTTATTTTTTCATTTTTTCCTTTAAAAAATGATTTGATCTCATTTTGCACTATATTCATTTATAAAAACTCGTCATCAGTTAGCTGTCGCGACTGAAGAAGACAGAATGTGAAAGACACAACAGATGAACTACAGAAGATTTGAACTGAAGCATGGTCAAGAGTTTGGAAGACTGTCATGCTCACAAGTAAAGCACAAAACACTCACATGATGTTCAATCGTTCCAAGCACCGTGGACACGTCAATCGATATCTTCACTGACATTGCTGCAGAAAGAAAGAAAGAAAAAAAGTACATTGCTGCAGAAAGAAAGAAAATAAAAAAGTATGGGCATAAGGCTCGTTGGTCTAGGGGTATGATTCTCGCTTAGGGTGCGAGAGGTCCCGGGTTCAAATCCCGGATGAGCCCTTTTGCAGATCCTTGAACAAGCTCAGACAGGCAGATCTTGGGCCACTGGTCGGAACGCCAACTATCACCTCTTGGGCGCAGGACAAGGATGGCTGAATGGTTTTGGCGAAGGACTGCAAATCTATTTTCATATGCACTTGTTGGTTCAACGTCGCACAACATTTATTATTTTAGATAAACTGAAGAATGTAGGAGCAATTCTAACTGCCACGAACAACGATAATGATTCAAATGTAATACACTTGAAATGACATCCAGCCCCTAAAAAAATGAAGTTCTCATGCTCTGCATTGGCCGGGAATCGAACCCGGGTCAACTGCTTGGAAGGCAGCTATGCTCACCACTATACCACCAATGCTATGTGCAGGTTATTAGCAACATGGAGACATCGACTCATATCTTGACCGTCATTTTTGTGGAAAGTGATCATTCTTTGACCAAACGCATCGTTGGTTTAGGTGTATGATTATGGCTTAGGTTGCGAGAGGTCCCTGGTTAAAACATATATCATTTTAATCAGTACAGGTTACCTTCAGATTAGGCCTGTGACACTTGTGGGGAAAGTAGGGCAAAACGGAGAACATTGCGACAAGTGGGTCACATTATTTTGAAGCCCAAAGATTTTGGATTCTACAAACAGAAGTTGGCACATAGACTGTTCTGACTTCAGACGAGTCTCCTGACACTTGTGGGGGATGTAGAGAAAAATCGAGAATACCACCGTGTTCGTGAGGGTCTCCCCTTTCCAGAGAGTGGTCATGCGAAATTGTAGGTCAAACGGTTCCGAAGCTAGAGATGTTTATGTGAGAAGACCGATTATAGGTATGTCTCATGGTTTGACAAAAACCGATCTAGGTCCACCATCTTTCACTGCAGATATGGAGGGGTAACATAGGCAGTTGTGGAGGATGGAGACGGATACGCTGAGTCTCAATCTCTCTACTTGAAAACTGATCTATTTGAATGGGTATTTTCAACATTAATTTACTTTGATTCACGTACCTTTGCTTCATTTGACTCAAAATAAACGAGTTCCGTTCTTTTTGAAGTCTTATTTTTTCATTTTTTCCTTTAAAAAATGATTTGATCTCATTTTGCACTATATTCATTTATAAAAACTCGTCATCAGTTAGCTGTCGCGACTGAAGAAGACAGAATGTGAAAGACACAACAGATGAACTACAGAAGATTTGAACTGAAGCATGGTCAAGAGTTTGGAAGACTGTCATGCTCACAAGTAAAGCACAAAACACTCACATGATGTTCAATCGTTCCAAGCACCGTGGACACGTCAATCGATATCTTCACTGACATTGCTGCAGAAAGAAAAAAGTAAAAAGTGAAAATCCCGGATGAGCCCTTTTGCAGTGAACAAGCTGGTCTGGGCCACTGGGGGGTATGGACATTGCTGCAGAAAGAAAGAAAAAAAGTATGGGCATAAGGCTCGTTGGTCTAGGGGTATGATTCTCGCTTAGGGTGCGAGAGGTCCCGGGTTCAAATCCCGGATGAGCCTTTTGCAGATCCTTGAACAAGCTCAGACAGGCAGATCTTGGGCCACTGGTCGGAACGCCAACTATCACCTCTTGGGCGCAGGACAAGGATGGCTGAATGGTTTTGGCGAAGGACTGCAAATCTATTTTCATATGCACTTGTTGGTTCAACGTCGCACAACATTTATTATTTTAGATAAACTGAAGAATGTAGGAGCAATTCTAACTGCCACGAACAACGATAATGATTCAAATGTAATACACTTGAAATGACATCCAGCCCCTAAAAAAATGAAGTTCTCATGCTCTGCATTGGCCGGGAATCGAACCCGGGTCAACTGCTTGGAAGGCAGCTATGCTCACCACTATACCACCAATGCTATGTGCAGGTTATTAGCAACATGGAGACATCGACTCATATCTTGACCGTCATTTTTGTGGAAAGTGATCATTCTTTGACCAAACGCATCGTTGGTTTAGGTGTATGATTATGGCTTAGGTTGCGAGAGGTCCCTGGTTAAAACATATATCATTTTAATCAGTACAGGTTACCTTCAGATTAGGCCTGTGACACTTGTGGGGAAAGTAGGGCAAAACGGAGAACATTGCGACAAGTGGGTCACATTATTTTGAAGCCCAAAGATTTTGGATTCTACAAACAGAAGTTGGCACATAGACTGTTCTGACTTCAGACGAGTCTCCTGACACTTGTGGGGGATGTAGAGAAAAATCGAGAATACCACCGTGTTCGTGAGGGTCTCCCCTTTCCAGAGAGTGGTCATGCGAAATTGTAGGTCAAACGGTTCCGAAGCTAGAGATGTTTATGTGAGAAGACCGATTATAGGTATGTCTCATGGTTTGACAAAAACCGATCTAGGTCCACCATCTTTCACTGCAGATATGGAGGGGTAACATAGGCAGTTGTGGAGGATGGAGACGGATACGCTGAGTCTCAATCTCTCTACTTGAAAACTGATCTATTTGAATGGGTATTTTCAACATTAATTTACTTTGATTCACGTACCTTTGCTTCATTTAGAATACCACCGTGTTCGTGAGGGTCTCCCCTTTCCAGAGAGTGGTCATGCGAAATTGTAGGTCAAACGGTTCCGAAGCTAGAGATGTTTATGTGAGAAGACCGATTATAGGTATGTCTCATGGTTTGACAAAAACCGATCTAGGTCCACATCTTTCACTGCAGATATGGAGGGGTAACATAGGCAGTTGTGGAGGATGGAGACGGATACGCTGAGTCTCAATCTCTCTACTTGAAAACTGATCTATTTGAATGGGTATTTTCAACATTAATTTACTTTGATTCACGTACCTTTGCTTCATTTGACTCAAAATAAACGAGTTCCGTTCTTTTTGAAGTCTTATTTTTTCATTTTTTCCTTTAAAAAATGATTTGATCTCATTTTGCACTATATTCATTTATAAAAACTCGTCATCAGTTAGCTGTCGCGACTGAAGAAGACAGAATGTGAAAGACACAACAGATGAACTACAGAAGATTTGAACTGAAGCATGGTCAAGAGTTTGGAAGACTGTCATGCTCACAAGTAAAGCACAAAACACTCACATGATGTTCAATCGTTCCAAGCACCGTGGACTCGTCAATCGATATCTTCACTGACATTGCTGCAGAAAGAAAGAAAAAAAGTATGGGCATAAGGCTCGTTGGTCTAGGGGTATGATTCTCGCTTAGGGTGCGAGAGGTCCCGGGTTCAAATCCCGGATGAGCCCTTTTGCAGATCCTTGAACAAGCTCAGACAGGCAGATCTTGGGCCACTGGGCGGACTTGTCAATCGATATCTTCACTGACATTGCTGCAGAAAGAATCCAGAAAAAAGCTCTGCATAAGGCTCGTTGGGAACCCGGGTCATGACTGCTTAATGCTCACCACTATACCACCAATGCTATGTCAGGTTATTAGCAACATGGTCATATCTTGGTCATTTTTGTGGAAAGTGATCATTCTTTGACCTGGTTTAGGTGTATGATTATGGCTTAGGTTGCGAGAGGTCCCGGGTTCAAATCCCGGATGATGAGCCCTTTGCAGATCCTTGAACAAGCTCAGACAGGCAGATCTTGGGCCACTGGTCGGAACGCCCAACTATCACCTCTTGGGCGCAGGACAAGGATGGCTGAATGGTTTTGGCGAAGGACTGCAAATCTATTTTCATATGCACTTGTTGGTTCAACGTCGCACAACATTTATTATTTTAGATAAACTGAAGAATGTAGGAGCAATTCTAACTGCCACGAACAACGATAATGATTCAAATGTAATACACTTGAAATGACATCCAGCCCCTAAAAAAATGAAGTTCTCATGCTCTGCATTGGCCGGGAATCGAACCCGGGTCAACTGCTTGGAAGGCAGCTATGCTCACCACTATACCACCAATGCTATGTGCAGGTTATTAGCAACATGGAGACATCGACTCATATCTTGACCGTCATTTTTGTGGAAAGTGATCATTCTTTGACCAAACGCATCGTTGGTTTAGGTGTATGATTATGGCTTAGGTTGCGAGAGGTCCCTGGTTAAAACATATATCATTTTAATCAGTACAGGTTACCTTCAGATTAGGCCTGTGACACTTGTGGGGAAAGTAGGGCAAAACGGAGAACATTGCGACAAGTGGGTCACATTATTTTGAAGCCCAAAGATTTTGGATTCTACAAACAGAAGTTGGCACATAGACTGTTCTGACTTCAGACGAGTCTCCTGACACTTGTGGGGGATGTAGAGAAAAATCGAGAATACCACCGTGTTCGTGAGGGTCTCCCCTTTCCAGAGAGTGGTCATGCGAAATTGTAGGTCAAACGGTTCCGAAGCTAGAGATGTTTATGTGAGAAGACCGATTATAGGTATGTCTCATGGTTTGACAAAAACCGATCTAGGTCCACCATCTTTCACTGCAGATATGGAGGGGTAACATAGGCAGTTGTGGAGGATGGAGACGGATACGCTGAGTCTCAATCTCTCTACTTGAAAACTGATCTATTTGAATGGGTATTTTCAACATTAATTTACTTTGATTCACGTACCTTTGCTTCATTTGACTCAAAATAAACGAGTTCCGTTCTTTTTGAAGTCTTATTTTTTCATTTTTTCCTTTAAAAAATGATTTGATCTCATTTTGCACTATATTCATTTATAAAAACTCGTCATCAGTTAGCTGTCGCGACTGAAGAAGACAGAATGTGAAAGACACAACAGATGAACTACAGAAGATTTGAACTGAAGCATGGTCAAGAGTTTGGAAGACTGTCATGCTCACAAGTAAAGCACAAAACACTCACATGATGTTCAATCGTTCCAAGCACCGTGGACTCGTCAATCGATATCTTCACTGGGCGGACTGTCAATCGATATCTTCAGCTGACATTGCTGCAGAAAGAAAGAAAAAAGTATGGGCATAAGGCTCGTTGGTCTAGGGGTATGATTCTCGCTTAGGGTGCGAGAGGTCCCGGGTTCAAATCCCGGATGAGCCCTTTTGCAGATCCTTGAACAAGCTCAGACAGGCAGATCTTGGGCCACTGGTCGGAACGCCAACTATCACCTCTTGGGCGCAGGACAAGGATGGCTGAATGGTTTTGGCGAAGGACTGCAAATCTATTTTCATATGCACTTGTTGGTTCAACGTCGCACAACATTTATTATTTTAGATAAACTGAAGAATGTAGGAGCAATTCTAACTGCCACGAACAACGATAATGATTCAAATGTAATACACTTGAAATGACATCCAGCCCCTAAAAAAATGAAGTTCTCATGCTCTGCATTGGCCGGGAATCGAACCCGGGTCAACTGCTTGGAAGGCAGCTATGCTCACCACTATACCACCAATGCTATGTGCAGGTTATTAGCAACATGGAGACATCGACTCATATCTTGACCGTCATTTTTGTGGAAAGTGATCATTCTTTGACCAAACGCATCGTTGGTTTAGGTGTATGATTATGGCTTAGGTTGCGAGAGGTCCCTGGTTAAAACATATATCATTTTAATCAGTACAGGTTACCTTCAGATTAGGCCTGTGACACTTGTGGGGAAAGTAGGGCAAAACGGAGAACATTGCGACAAGTGGGTCACATTATTTTGAAGCCCAAAGATTTTGGATTCTACAAACAGAAGTTGGCACATAGACTGTTCTGACTTCAGACGAGTCTCCTGACACTTGTGGGGGATGTAGAGAAAAATCGAGAATACCACCGTGTTCGTGAGGGTCTCCCCTTTCCAGAGAGTGGACATAGGCAGTTGTGGAGGATGGAGACGGATACGCTGAGTCTCAATCTCTCTACTTGAAAACTGATCTATTTGAATGGGTATTTTCAACATTA
>NW_025755006.1:0-2500 GCF_021184085.1 Oncorhynchus gorbuscha
TTAGACCACTGAACCAGGGTGTCACGTAGAGTAGGCCAGAAGGCTAAACTGATAACCTAACTCTATCAAAATAAAAAGATGGCGGAAACCGCAAAAAGTTCTTCTGTGCAAAGGTGTTTATTTACAAGTGATTCCGGAACAAAAACAACAGTACTGCCATCAACGCCTACCTTATGGGACATCTTAAAACAATGCTGCCCCATCCACAGCTCAATCCAAAACAAACCTCCCCATGACTGAAAGAGAGGCTCCTTTTGTAGGGCTAGCCCCTCCTCAGAACAATTAACTCTAATTAATTAATCAATTAACAAAACAAACCTACATTTTCCATGAACTACACATACTAAAGGATATACATTGCAACACGGTTTTAAACAATATCACAACATAACATTTACAACATTACATCACTACTGACAATATCTTTCAATAAGCCCATATGCATTAATGAGCCATTTGGGACAGGCACTATAAAGCCAACCCAATTCCCTTAGCTCGGGTCCTTTTCCAGCATACCCGGAAGCTACAGAGATGGAGAGAGAGGAACAGAACAAACAAACAATGCGCTCATCCACAACATTGATAAGTACAATAATTATTGTATCTCTCAAATATGAACACTGACAGGTGTGAAATGCATGCACCAAGACAGAAGTTAATTTGTGTGTCGACCCACATTGTTAACTTATCTTATAATGGCGCAGGGAGGAGTGAAGAATATGTGTGTGCGTTAAAGAACCAAATGCTGCCCGCGGCCAGTGACGGACTTCTACGTCACATTACCTTTCTCCTCTCCTGAAGCGACCATGTACGGGAGCCTTGATAGGTAGTCCGCAGTAACGTTCTCTTTTCCTGCCTTGTGACGGACACAGAACCTGAAAGGCTGGAGCTCCAGCAAAATTTTGTGGAACATCCCATTGCACCTCTAACCCAGACACATCAGCAACAGGTACAGGGTTCCCACATACTTTTCAAGACGCCGCTGGCGGCGTGATTTCTGGGCCCTTTGGTTCCCCTCGCACATACTATCACACAAGTCAGGCAGAGGTTGTAAAACCAGCTTTGGCCTGGGCACGAGTGACAACTGAACATGCCATCTGAACATCAGACTGCAAACTGACTGCTCATATAGCTGACCCCACACTTCCCAACAGATCAGAGAGTACTGGCACATCCCTCCCCAAAATCATCTCAAAAGGTAGCTTCTCCATTACCCCAACTTTGAGGAGGTATTTCTGACCCTGAATCTCAACTGTGAGCTCAGCTGTGGGCTGCTGTGACTGGTCACCATGGACACATTGGATCAGTGTCTGATGACCATAATCATGTCATTAACAGGTACATTACCTTTTCTGATCAATGACAGGGAACTGCCGGTGTCAATCATTGCAGTAAGACTTTACCATTCACTTTTACAGGTACCAAGCATGACCCTTCCCGAGTCTGTCTATTCTGAACACTATCCCCTCTCTGGGTACATAACAGTAACCCGAGAGCTTGGATTTACGTAGCGGACACATTGAAGCTTTGTGCCCCTGCTGCCGGCAGTAAAAACAGGTCAGACCCTCCCATCAGAGCGAACTGCATGATCCCTTACCTCCTCCCAGACACATAACCCCAGAGTTACCTCCACCATCTCTGGCGTTTCTGATGTCCCTTGTGTCTCTGAGACTCCTTGAGCGGGTGCTGCAGGTTGTGGTGGGCCCCCTTACGTGCATTAAGATACTGCAGTGCAAGCTTGGCCGCCATAAGCCCGTCCTTGGGCTCGTGCTCGGACCCAGGTTCGAATGTCGTGGTGGTAGAACTTGTAGAAGTTGCTCGAGGATGATGACCTCCTCGATTTCGCCCTGTGTCTTCTCCCCGGTCGAACCCATCGTCGGTAGAGACCCTTGAGGGTGTGGTACGCTCTGTCGGCGACTCACCCGATGGCGTTGATGCAGCTCTGAAGCGTTGACGGTAGGTTTCCGGTGAGATGTCAAACTTCACCAGCAGCTTCCTTCAAGCCCTTGTAGACATTGGACAGCCCTCATCCATTGCTGTGTAAGCCTCTAAGGCCTTGCCCGTGAGCAATGGGACAAGCCTGCAGGCCCACTCTACCTCAGGCCACTGCCACGCCTTAGCCATGCGCTCAAACCTCAGCAGGTAGTTTTCAATGTCCTCCCCTGCTGGTATGAGGGCATCTCTGGCTCCTTCCTCAGGAATGCTGGAAGATGGACGTGCTAACACTGCTGGACTGGTCTCCTGGTGCTGGCCTCATTACTGCTTGGGGTGCCTGCTGTGGAGTTGAAGTCCCTGCTGCATCGAGCCTTTGTCGTCCTGGTGTTGGAAGACCCAATCTTGGGCTCTCACTGACGAGTTCCGCCTGGTGGGAGCTGTGAGGATAGATTGGCGTAGGCCACGTAACTCCTGCTTGAGGTCTTCGTCCCCTCCTCTCAAGGCAGGTGAAAAGTTGCTGAAAAGGGTTACCATGGTTGGGTGTGGTTCTGGTCCCCAACTGCTC
>NW_025755007.1:0-8320 GCF_021184085.1 Oncorhynchus gorbuscha
AAGATGAGGTCTAAACTGTGTCCAAGATTAGGTTTAAACTGCGTCCAAGACGAGGTCTAAACTGTGTCCATAATGAGGTCTAAACTGTGTCAAAGATGAGGTCTAAACTGTGTCCAAGATGAGGTCTAAACTGTGTCCAAGATGAGGTTTAAACTGCGTCCAAGACGAGGTCTAAACTGTGTCCAAGATGAGGTCTAAACTGTGTCCAAGATGAGGTTTAAACTGTGTCCAAGATGAGGTCTAAACTGTGTCCAAGATGAGGTTTAAACTGTGTCCAAGATGAGGTCTAAACTGTGTCCAAGATGAGGTCTAAAGTGTGTCCAAGATGAGGTCTAAACTGTGTCCAAGATTAGGTCTAAACTGTGTCCATAATGAGGTCTAAACTGTGTCCAGGATGAGGTCTAAACTGTGTCCAAGATGAGGTCTAAACTGTGTCCAAGATGAGGTTTAAACTGTGTCCAAAATGAGGTCTAAACTGTGTCCAAGATGAGGTCTAAACTGTGTCCGAGATGGGGTCTAACTGTGTCCAAGATGAGGTCTAAACTATGTCCAAGATTAGGTCTAAACTGTGTCCAAGATGAGGTCTAAACTGTGTCCAAGATGAGGTCTAAACTGTGTCCAAGATGAGGTCTAAACTGTGTCCGAGATGAGGTCTAAACTGTGTCCATAATGAGGTCTAAACTGTGTCCATAATGAGGTCTAAACTGTGTCCATAATGAGGTCTAAACTGTGGCCAAGATGAGGTCTAAACTGTGTCCAAGATGAGGTTTAAACTGTATCCAAGATGAGGTTTAAACTGTGTCCAAGATGAGGTCTAAACTGTGTCCAAGATGAGGTCTAAACTGTGTCCAAGATGAGGTCTAAACTGTGTCCAAGATGGGGTCTAACTGTGTCCAAGATGAGGTCTAAACTATGTCCAAGATTAGGTCTAAACTGTGTCCAAGATGAGGTCTAAACTGTGTCCAAGATGAGGTTTAAACTGTGTCCATAATGAGGTTTAAACAGTTGTACACTGCTAAAATAAGTCATTTTTTGTTTTCTTAGAGAAGATACATGAAACAAGATATTCAACTGTAGGTGGTAAACATCACTATTTCTTATTTACTGTATTGTGCAATGGAGGCGATGATCTGATATTAGGTTTCCTGACTTTTAAACAGTATATTGGAGGTAGATTAATTTCCATCTGTTTAGATATTCACTTTTTATTTATTATTATTATTATTTTTAACCTCTTAGTCCGCCCCATCCCGGATCCGGGATCGTGACTACAGCCTCAAGCTCATTACCATAACGCAAAATTAGCGATTTCTGAAAATTGCAAATTAAATGAAATAAATATGCCTGTCCTCAAGCTTATCCTTTTCTTAACAATCCTGTCGTCTCAGATTTTCAAAATATGCTTTAGAACCAGAGAAAATCAATAATTTGTGTAAGAGTGGTGATAGCTAGCTTAGCATTTAGCGTTAGCATTTAGCACGCAACATTCACAAAAACCAGCAAAGGGATCAAATAAAATAATTTACCTTTGAAGAACTTCAGATGTTTCAATGAGGAGACTCTCAGTTACATAGCAGATGTCCAGTTTTTCCTGAAAGATGCTTGTGTAGGACACAACGTTCCGTTTGTTACTATGCATTTGGCTACCGAAACTAACCGAAAATTCAGTCACCTAAACGTCAAACTTTTTTCCGAATTAACTCCATAATATCGACTGAAACATGGAAAACGTTGTTTGAATCAATCCTCAAGGTGTTTTGTCATATATCTCTTCATTGAAATGCCTTCCCTGGAAGCGTGCATTCTTCTCTGATTCGGAGATGGAAAAATACTGGTACCTGACTTTGCGCACCAATTTCCACGCAGACACCGTGCGGGACACTTGGTAATTGTAGGCTCTTATGGTCAATCTTCCAATGATATGCCTACAAATACGTCACAATGCTGCAGACACCTGGGGGAAACGATAGGAAGTGTCCGTTCATTCCTGTCGCATTCACAGCCATATAAGGAGATCATGGAAAACGTGCCTCCAGAAATCCTGTTGATTTCCTGGTCACTCAAACATCTTGGTTTTGCCTGTAGATTTTGTTCTATGGCACTCACAGTGAAAATCTTTGCAGTTCTGGAAACGTCAGAGTGTCTTCTTTCCAAAACTATCAATTCCAAGCATAGTCGAGCATCTTTTCGTGACAAAATATTGCGCTTAAAACGGGCACGTCTTTTTATCCAAAAATGAAATACTGCCCCTAGAGTGTTAACAGGTTTTAAACTAGAACAAATGCTTATTTACAATGATGGCCTACCAAAAGGCATAAGGCCTCCCGCTTGGACGGGGGCTTTGATTTAAAATAAATATGTATTTAATAATAATATAGGACAAAACACACATCACAACAAGACAGACAACACTACATAAAGACAGACAACACAACACTATATAAAGAGAGACAACACAACACTACATAAAGAGAGACAACACAACACTACATAAAGAGAGACAACACAACACTACATAAAGAGAGACACCACAGCACTACATAAAGAGAGACAACACAACACTACATAAAGACAGACAACACTACATAAAGACAGACAACACAACACTACATAAAGAGAGACAACACAGCACTACATAAAGAGAGACACCACAGCACTACATAAAGAGAGACAACACAACACTACATAAAGACAGACAACACTACATAAAGAGAGACAACACAACACTACATAAATAGAGACAACACAGCACTACATAAAGAGAGACACCACAGCACTACATAAAGAGAGACAACACAACACTACATAAAGACAGACAACACTACATAAAGAGAGACAACACAACACTACATATAGAGAGACAACACAACACTACATAAAGAGAGACAACACAACACTACATAAAGAGAGACACCACAGCACTACATAAAGACAGACAACACTACATAAAGACAGACAACACTACATAAAGAGAGACAACACAACACTACATAAAGAGAGACAACACAACACTACATAAAGAGAGACAACACAACACTACATAGAGAGACAACACAACACTACATAAAGAGAGACAACACAACACTACATAAAGAGAGACAACACAACACTACATAGAGAGACAACACAACACTACATAAAGAGAGACAACACAACACTACATAAAGAGAGACAACACAACACTACATAAAGAGAGACACCACAACACTACATAAAGAGAGACACCACAACACTACATAAAGAGAGACAACACAACACTACATAAAGAGAGACAACACAACACTACATAGAGAGACACCACCGCACGGCAGCAACACAACATGACAACAAAATGGTAGCATCACAGCAACAGAGTATCCAGGAGAAAAGGCCACATTGCGCTGGTAGGAGTTGAGAGCTACTGAGGAGTTTTTATCTGTATGTAGAAAGGTAGAAAGAGTGAGAGAGAGGATAGCTTGAATAAGAGTAGAGGAGAAAGTCAGAGGGAATTATACATAATGCATAGGGAAACAGCACACACATTTTCAAAACAACTATTGGACCTCCATTTTGGATGAGAGCGTTACAAGTTCCCTCTGACAGCAGCGAGGGGGAGAGTAAGAGTGGCAGGAGAAGAAGGGAGGAATAGAGTAAGAGAGGAAGGAATAGAGGAAGAAATAGAAGATGAGAGGAAGGAAGTAAGGAAGGAAGGGAGGAAGAGAGGGAGGAAGGAAGGGAGGAAGAGGGGAAGGAAGGAAGAGAGGAAGGAAGGGAGGGAGGGAGGAAGGAAGGAAGGAATAAAGTAAGGAAGAGAGGAAGGAAGTAAGGAAGAGAGGAAAGAAGGAAGGAAGGAAGGAAGAGAGGTTGGAAGAGAGGAAGGAAGAAAGGAAGGAAGGAAGGAAGGAAGGAAGGAAGGAAGGAAGGAAGGAAGGAAGGAAGGGAGGTCGGAAGAGAGGAAGGAAGGAAATAAGGAAGGAAGGAAATAAGGAAGGAAGGAAGGAAGGAAGGGAGGTCGGACGAGAGGAAGGAAGGAAGGAAGGAAGGAAGGAAGGAAGGAAGGAAGGAAGGACGGAAGGAAGGAAGAGGACATTATAAAGGACATTTCCTCTAAACGATTTAAGGGAGTGCGCACATGCAGCTATTTTGTGTTGAACGGTTAACAAAGAAATAGGTCCTCCTAGATGCTTAATTTAGAGTTATTAATGTGACTTTGTTCTATAAACGTTGGGATATATGTTAGGATTTTTAATACATTGTATGGCTGCATGATGAGACTATAATGATGATTTGAAAAAAGATGCATGAAAGGCATGAGCTCTGTACACACTTCATCAGTCTCTCATTCACAATTTGACAAGCACTTGATAATGCCTTAAATTTCCCGGCCGCATCCCCTTCGTGTGGCCGTAATGCCCCCTTAAAAAAATCCATTCCTTTTGCGGCTAGCGGCCATTGTTCCCTTGGGCTGAATATAAGACTTATAAATCCTGTTATGCAGGTGAATGAGGACCCAAAAGCGACTTGGCGAAAACAGAGTCTTAAATCCAGTAAAGTAAAAATACAATCAAATAAAACAATTTCCACTCGTAATGACGAGAACCGACTGGAGACTTGATCTTGAACTGCAGGTTGCCTCGGGAAGGCACTTGAACTTAGCAGACTCAGACACCTGCTCACCACGCAGCATCTGAGGGAAACACGACACGACAGGGCGATACACAAACACAGCACGGTGAACAATAGACAAGGATCCGACAGGACAGGAACGGAAAACAAGGGAAGAAATAGGGACTCTAATCAGGGGAAAAGATAAGGAACAGGTGTGGGAAGACTAAATGATTGATTAGGGGAATAGGAACAGCTGGGAGCAGGAACGAACGATAGAGAGAGAGAGAGAGAGGAAGGGAGAGAGAAAAAGAGGGGAACGAACCTAAAAAAGACCAGCAGGGGAAAACGAACAGAGGGAAAAGCAAAATGACAAGACAAAATAAGACAAAACATGACAGTACCCCCCACTCACCGGCGCCTCCTGGCGCTCTCGAGGAGGAACACTGGCGGCAACGGAGGAAATCATAGATCAAACGGTCCAGCACGTCCCGAGAAAGAACCCAACTCCTCTCCTCAGGACCGTAACAAAAACGATAAAAGGGAAACTAGGGTACTACTCTAAAAAAAAAAAAAAAATGAGACACGGGTAGAGAACTGAAAGCTTTAGAGCAAACAAGACCAAACAGGCCAGGAGAGTAACAACTAGGGACAGACTGAGACACAGCAAGGGCAGGAACAAGAACAGGAGAGATGCGATGGCAGGGAACAGACTGAGACCCAGCAAGACCAGGAGCAGAAGCAGAAAAAAATTACCAGACTTCTGCGCGCAGTCTGAACACGCAGCCACGAAACGGCGCGTGTCACGCTCCTGAGTAGGCCACCAAAACCGCTGGCGAATAGAAGCAAGCGTACCCGAACGCCGGGATGGCCAGCTAACTTGGCAGAGTGAGCCCACTGAAAAACAGCCAGACGAGTAGAAACAGGAACGAAAAGAAGGTTACTAGGACAAGCGCGCGGCGACGCAGTGTGCGTGAGTGCTTGCTTAACCTGTCTCTCAATTCCCCAGACAGTCAACCCGACAACACGCCCAACAGGAAGGATCCCCTCGGGATCGGTAGAAGCCACAGAAGAACTAAAGAGACGGGATAAAGCATGAGGCTTGGTGTTCTTAGTACCCGGGCAATAAGAAATAACGAATTCGAAACGAGCGAAAAACAACGCCCAACGAGCATGACGCGCATTCAGTCGTTTGGCAGAACGGATGTACTCAAGGTTCTTTTGGTCAGTCCAAACGACAAAAGGAACGGTCGCCCCCTCCAACCACTGTCGCCATTTGCCTAGGGCTAAACGGATGGCGAGCAGTTCGCGGTTAGCCACGTCATAGTTACGTTCCGACGGTGACAGGCGATGAGAAAAATACGCACAAGGGTGGACCCCATCGTCAGTATCGGAGCGCTGGGACAGAATGGCTCCCACGCCCACCCCGACGCGTCAACCTCAACAATAAACTGTTTAGTGACGTCAGGTGCAACAAGGATAGGAGCGGATGCAAAACGCTTCTTAAAGAGATCAGAACAACAATCATACGACCGGTGAGGAGGAAGGGAGTTGGTTCTGGACCGACTGAAGACCGTGCGCAGACCATGATATTCCTCCGGCACTCCTGTCAAATCACCAGGTTCCTCCTGAGAAGAGGGGACAGAACAAACAGGAGAAATAGCAGACATTAAACACTTCACATGACAAGAAACGTTCCAGGAAAGGATAGAATTACTAGACCAATCAAAAGAAGGATTATGACACACTAGCCAGGGATGACCCAAAACAACAGGTGTAAAAGGTGAACAAAAAATCTAAAAAGAAATGGTCTCACTATGGTTACCAGATACAGTGAGGGTTAAAGGTAGTGTTTCACATAATATACTGGGGAGAGGACTACCATCCAAGGCGAACATGACCGTGGGCTCCCCTAACTGTCTGAGAGGAATGTCATGTTCCCGAGCCCAGGCTTCGTCCATAAAACAGCCCTCCGCCCCAGAGTCTATTAATGCACTGCAGGAAGCTGCCGATCCGGTCCAGCGTAGATGGACCGGTAAAGTAGTACAGGTACTTGACGGAGAGGACCGTCTAGTAGCGCTTATCAGTCGCCCTCCGCTTACTGATGAGCTCTGGCCTTTAACTGGACATGAAATGACAAAATGACCAGCGGAACCGCAATAGAGACAGAGGCGGTTGGTGATTCTCCGTTCCCTCTCCTTAGTCGAGATGCGAATACCCCCAGCTGCATGGGCTCAACACCTGAGTCAGTGGGGAAAGATGGTAGTGTCGGGGAGAGGGGGGACACAGTTAACGCGAGCTCTCTTCTATGAGCTCGGTGACGAAGATCTACCCGTCGTTCAATGCGAATAGCGAGTTCAATCAAAGAATCCACGCTGGATGGAACCTCCCGAGAGAGAATCTCATCCTTAACCTTAGCGTGGAGTCCCTCCAGAAAACGAGCGAGCAACGCCTGCTCGTTCCAGTTACTGGAGGCAGCAAGAGTGCGAAAACTCTATAGAGTAATCCGTTATGGATCGATTACCTTGACATAGAGAAGACAGGGACCAGGAAGCTTCTTTCCCAAAAACTGAACGATCAAAAACTCTTATCATCTCCTCTTTAAAGTTCAGATAATTGTTAGTACACTCAGCGCTTGCCTCCCAGATAGCTGTGCCCCACTGCCGAGCCCGACCAGTAAGGAGTGATATGACGTAGGCAATCCGAGCTCTCTCTCTTGAGTATGTGTTGGGTTGGAGAGAGAACACTATATCACACTGGATGAGAAAGGAGCGGCACTCAGTGGGCTGCCCAGAATAACATGGTGGGTTATTAACCCTAGGTTCCGGAGGCTCGGAAGACCCGGAAGTAGCTGGTGGCACGAGACGAAGACTCTGATACTGTCCTGAGAGGTCGGAGACCTGAGCGGCCAGGGTCTCAACGGCATGCCGAGCAGCAGACAATTCCTGCTCGTGTCTGCCGAGCATCGCTCCCTGGAACTCGAGAGTAGAGTAGAGAGAATCCATAGTCGCTGGGTCCATTCTTGGTCGGATCCTTCTGTTATGCAGGTGAATGAGGACCCAAAAGCGACTTGGCGAAAACAGAGTCTTAAATCCAGTAAAGTAAAAATACAATCAAATAAAACAATTTCCACTCGTAATGACGAGAACCGACTGGAGACTTGATCTTGAACTGCAGGTTGCCTCGGGAAGGCACTTGAACTTAGCAGACTCAGACACCTGCTCACCACGCAGCATCTGAGGGAAACACGACACGGCAGGGCGATACACAAACACAGCACGGTGAACAATAGACAAGGATCCGACAGGACAGGAACGGAAAACAAGGGAAGAAATAGGGACTCTAATCAGGGGAAAAGATAAGGAACAGGTGGGAAGACTAAATGATTGATTAGGGGAATAGGAACAGCTGGGAGCAGGAACGGAACGATAGAGAGAAGAGAGAGAGGAAGGGAGAGAGAAGAAGAGGGGAACGAACCTAAAAAGACCAGCAGGGGGAAAACGAACAGAGGGAAAAGCAAAATGACAAGACAAAATAAGACAAAACATGACAAATCCCTTCTCCCTGAGTTCTGAGTGCTCCAAAGCGAGTCTAACTCACATGGCTCTCCGTCATCCGGGACGCAACTGCACGTGTCCTTATCCAATTCCGAGGAGCATATTGAAGATATTGGAAGAACTGTCCTCATTTACTTTTCATTGGCCAACAAGTTGAATAGGCCTAACGAACAGCAAAA
>NW_025755008.1:5000-8320 GCF_021184085.1 Oncorhynchus gorbuscha
GAAAGAAAATAGAGAAATAAAATAGAAAAGTTAAACACGCAATAATTAAAGTAATAATAAAAACACAATGAGTAACGATAACTTTGGCTATAAACTGGGTACCAGTAGAGTCCATGTGCAGGGGTACGAGGTAATAACTTGATATAAACTGGGTACCAGTAGAGTCCATGTGCAGGGGTACGAGGTAATAACTTGATATAAACTGGGTACCAGTAGAGTCCATGTGCAGGGGTACGAGGTAATAACTTGATATAAACTGGGTACCAGTAGAGTCCATGAGCAAACAGGTAATAACTTGGCTATAAACTGGGTACCAGTAGAGTCCATGTGCAGGGGTACGAGGTAATAACTTGGATATAAACTGGGTACCAGTAGAGTCCATGTGCAGGGGTATGAGGTAATAACTTGGATATAAACTGGGTACCAGTAGAGTCCATGTGCAGGGGTACGAGGTAATAACTTGGATATAAACTGGGTACCAGTAGAGTCCATGAGCAGGGGTACGAGGTAATAACTTGGCTATAAACTGGGTACCAGTAGAGTCCATGTGCAGGGGTACGAGGTAATAACTTGGATATAAACTGGGTACCAGTAGAGTCCATGTGCAGGGGTACGAGGTAATAACTTGGCTATAAACTGGGTACCAGTAGAGTCCATGTGCAGGGGTATGAGGTAATAACCTGGCTATAAACACTGGGTACCAGTAGAGTCCATGTGCAGGGGTACGAGGTAATAACTTGGATATAAACTGGGTACCAGTAGAGTCCATGTGCAGGGGTACGAGGTAATAACTTGGATATAAACTGGGTACCAGTAGAGTCCATGTGCAGGGGTACGAGGTAATAACTTGGATATAAACTGGGTACCAGTAGAGTCCATGAGCAGGGGTACGAGGTAATAACTTGGCTATAAACTGGGTACCAGTAGAGTCCATGTGCAGGGGTACGAGGTAATAACTTGGATATAAACTGGGTACCAGTAGAGTCCATGTGCAGGGGTATGAGGTAATAACTTGGATATAAACTGGGTACCAGTAGAGTCCATGTGCAGGGGTACGAGGTAATAACTTGGATATAAACTGGGTACCAGTAGAGTCCATGAGCAGGGGTATGAGGTAACTGGCTATAAACTGGGTACCAGTAGAGTCCATGTGCAGGGGTACGAGGTAATAACTTGGATATAAACTGGGTACCAGTAGAGTCCATGTGCAGGGGTACGAGGTAATAACTTGGCTATAAACTGGGTACCAGTAGAGTCCATGTGCAGGGGTATGAGGTAATAACCTGGCTATAAACACTGGGTACCAGTAGAGTCCATGTGCAGGGGTACGAGGTAATAACTTGGATATAAACTGGGTACCAGTAGAGTCCATGAGCAGGGGTACAAGGTAATAACTTGGCTATAAACTGGGTACCAGTAGAGTCCATGTGCAGGGGTACGAGGTAATAACTTGGCTATAAACACTGGGTACCAGTAGAGTCCATGTGCAGGGGTACGAGGTAATAACTTGGATATAAACTGGGTACCAGTAGAGTCCATGAGCAGGGGTACAAGGTAATAACTTGGCTATAAACTGGGTACCAGTAGAGTCCATGTGCAGGGGTACGAGGTAATAACTTGGCTATAAACACTGGGTACCAGTAGAGTCCATGTGCAGGGGTACGAGGTAATAACTTGATATAAACTGGTACCATTGGAGTCACGAGCAGGGTACAAGGTAATAACTTGGCTATAAACTGGGTACCAGTAGAGTCCATGTGCAGGGGTATGAGGTAATAACTTGGCTATAAACACTGGGTACCAGTAGAGTCCATGTGCAGGGGTATGAGGTAATAACCTGGCTATAAACACTGGGTACCAGTAGAGTCCATGTGCAGGGGTGCGAGGTAATAACTTGGATATAAACTGGGTACCAGTAGAGTCCATGTGCAGGGGTACGAGGTAATAACCTGGCCATAAACACTGGGTCTGAGTAGAATCCATGTGCAGGGTTACGAGGTAATAACCTGGCTATAAACACTGGGTACCAGTAGAGTCCATGTGCAGGGGTGCGAGGTAATAACTTGGATATAAACTAGGTACCAGTAGAGTCCATGTGCAGGGGTACGAGGTAATAACTTGGCTATACACTGGGTACCAGTAGAGTCCATGTGCAGAGGTACGAGGTAATAACTTGGCTACATAAATGGGGTACAAGTAGAGTTGATGTGCAGAGGTACGAGGTAATAACTTGGTTATAAACTGGGTACCAGTAGAGTCCATGTGCAGAGGTACGAGGTAATAACTTGGCTACATAAATGGGGTACAAGTAGAGTTGATGTGCAGAGGTATGAGGTAATAACTTGGCTATATAAACGGAGTACCAGTAGAGTTGATGAGCAGAGGTACGAGGTAATAACCTGGCTATATAAACGTACCAGTGTCGATGTCCAGACATACGAGGTAACCTGGATAAGCGGTGTACCAGTAGAGTTGATGTGCAGAGGTATGAGGTAATAACTTGGCTATATAAACGGGGTACCAGTAGAGTTGATGTGCAGAGGTACGAGGTAGTAACTTGGCTATATAAACGGGGTACCAGTAGAGTTGATGTGCAGAGGTACGAGGTAATAACCTGGCTATATAAACGGGGTACCAGTAGAGTTGATGTGCAGAGGTACGAGGTAATAACCTGGCTATATAAACGGGGTACCAGTAGAGTTCATGTGCAGAGGTATGAGGTAATAACCTGGCTATATAAACAGTGTACCAGTAGAGTTGATGTGCAGAGGTTCGAGGTAATAACCTGGCTATATAAACGGGGTACCAGTAGAGTTCATGTGCAGAGGTATGAGGTAATAACCTGGCTATATAAACGGTGTACCAGTAGAGTTCATGTGCAGAGGTACGAGGTAATAACCTGCCTATATAAACGGTGTACCAGTAGGAGTTGATGTGCAGAGGTACGAGGTAATAACCTGGCTATATAAGCGGGGTACCAGTAGGTTCATGTGCAGAGTCGAGGTAATAACCTGGCTATATAAACGGGGTACCAGTAGGTTCATGCAGAGTGCGAGTAATAACCTGGCTATAAGCGGGGTACCAGTAGAGTTCATGTGCAGAGGTATGAGGTAATAACCTGGCTATATAAACAGTGTACCAGTAGAGTTGATGTGCAGAGGTACGAGGTAATAACCTGGCTATATAAGCGAGGGTACCAGTAGAAAGTTCATGTGCGAGTAATAACCTGGCTTCTCTCCTTGGTGTACCGAGGTAATAAAAACCTGGCTATATAAACGGTGTACCAATAGAGTTGATGTGCAGAGGTACGAGGTAAAAAC
>NW_025755009.1:0-8319 GCF_021184085.1 Oncorhynchus gorbuscha
AAAATAGAAGTATAGAAATACGATTGGGCTTTGCTCAATGCATGTTACTACCGTAGCAATTAAAATAGAAGTATAGAAGTACGATTGGGCTTTGCTCCAATGCATGTTATTACCGTAGCAATTAAAATAGAAGTATAGAAATACGATTGGGCTTTGCTCCAATGCATGTTATTACCGTAGCAATTAAAATAGAAGTATAGAAGTACGATTGAGCTTTGCTCCAATGCATGTTATTACCGTAGCAATTAAAATAGAAGTATAGAAATACGATTGGGCTTTGCTCCAATGCGTGTTATTACCGTAGCAATTAAAATAGAAGTATAGAAGTATGATTGGGCTTTGCTCCAATGCATGTTATTACCATAGCAATTAAAATAGAAGTATAGAAGTACGATTGGGCTTTGCTCCAATGCATGTTATTACCGTAGCAATTAAAATAGAAGTATAGAAATCACGATTGGGCTTTGCTCTAATGCATGTTATTACCATAGCAATTAAAATAGAAGTATAGAAGCAATACGATCGAGCTTTGCTCTAATGCATGTTATTACCGTAGCAATTAAAATAGAAGTATAGAAATACGATTGGGCTTTGCTCTAATGCATGTTATTACCATAGCAATTAAAATAGAAGTATAGAAGTATGATTGGCTTTGTCTAATGCATGTTATTACCATAGCAATTAAAATAGAAGTATAGAACATACGATTGGGCTTTGCTCCAATGCATGTTATTACCATAGCAATTAAAATAGAAGTATAGAAATACGATTGGGCTTTGCTCCAATGCATGTTATTACCATAGCAATTAAAATAGAAGTATAGAAGTACGATTGGGCTTTGCTCCAATGCATGTTATTACCATAGCAATTAAAATAGAAGTATAGAAATACGATTGGGCTTTGCTCCAATGCATGTTATTACCATAGCAATTAAAATAGAAGTATAGAAATACGATTGGGCTTTGCTCTAATGCATGTTATTACCGTAGCAATTAAAATAGAAGTATAGAAATACGATTGGGCTTTGTCTAATGCATGTTATTACTCATAGCAATCTAAAATAGAAGTATAGAAACAATACGTATCACTTTGTCTAATGCATGTTATTACCATAGCAATTAAAATAGAAGTATAGAAATACGATTGGGCTTTGTCTAATGCATGTTATTTACCATAGTAATTAAAATAGAAGTATAGAACAACATTGCCTTTGTCTAATGCATGTTATTACCATAGCAATTAAAATAGAAGCATAGAAATACGATTGGGCTTTTTGCTCCAATGCATGTTATTACCTCGTAGCAATTAAAATAGAAGTATAGAACACGATTGGGCTTTGCTCCAATGCATGTTATTACCATAGCAATTAAAATAGAAGTATAGAAATACGATTGGGCTTTGCTCCAATGCATGTTATTACCATAGCAATTAAAATAGAAGTATAGAAATACGATTGGGCTTTGCTCCAATGCATGTATTACCATAGCAATTAAAATAGAAGTATAGAAATACGATTGGGCTTTGCTCCAATGCATGTTATTACCGTAGCAATTAAAATAGAAGTATAGAAATACGATTGGGCTTTGCTCAATGCATGTTATTACCGTAGCAATTAAAATAGAAGTATAGAAGTACGATTGGGCTTTGCTCCAATGCATGTTATTACCGTAGCAATTAAAATAGAAGTATAGAAATACGATTGGGCTTTGCTCAATGCATGTTAATACCGTAGCAATTAAAAATGAAGTATAGAAATACGATTGGGCTTTTGCTCCAATGCATGTTATTACCGTAGCAATTAAAATAGAAGTATAGAAGTACGATTGGGCTTTGCTCCAATGCATGTTATTACCGTAGCAATTAAAATAGAAGTATAGAAATACGATTGGGCTTTGCTCCAATGCATGTGTACAATTAAAATAGAAGTATAGAAATACGATTGGGCTTTGCTCCAATGCATGTTATTACCATAGCAATTACCATAGAAGTAAGCACTTACCTTATAGAATAACTCTTCTATATCTTGAGTGCATTAAATATAATATGTGATCGCTGTGAAGTCCAGCATTTTCGCCCATATACACTGAACCAAAATATAAATGCAACATGTAAAGTGTTGGTCCCATGTTTCATGAGCTGAAATAAAAGATCAGAGACATTTTTCATAGGCACAAAAAGCTTATTTCTCAACAATGTTGTGTACAAATTTGTTTACATCCCTGTTAGTGAGCATTTCTCCTTTGCCAAGATAATCCATCCACCTGACAGGTGAGACATCTGTGGATAATAAAAGGCCTCTCCAAAATGTGCCATTTTGTCACACAACACAATACCACAGATGTCTCAAGTTTTGATTGGCATGCTGACTGCAAGATTGTCCACCAGAGCTGTTTCCAGAGAATTTAATGTTAATTTCTCTAACATAAGCCACCTCCAATGTTGAGTGGTTTTCTGATGTCAACATTTACATTTAAGTCATTTAGCAGACGCTCTTATCCAGAGCGACTTACAAATTGGTGCATTCACCTTATGACAACGTTGTGAACAGAGTGCCCCATGGTGGGGTTATGGTATGGGCAAGTATAAGCTATGGACAATGAACACAAATGCATTTTATTGATGACAATTTGAATGCACAGCGATACCTTGACGAGATCCTGAGGTCCATTGTCATGCCATTCATCCAACGCCATCACCTCATGTTTCCAGCATGATAATGGCCCATGTCGCAAGGATCTGAACACAATTCCTGGAAGCTGTAAATGTCCCAGGTCTTCCAGGGCCTGCATACTAACCAGACAGTTCACCCATTGAGCATGTTTGGGATGCTCTGGATTGAAGTGTACAACAGCGTGTTCTAGTTCCCACCAAAAGTGTGGGACAACATTCCACAGGTCACGATCAAAAGCCTGATCAACTCTATGAGAAGGAGATGTGTCACGCTGAATGAGGCAAATGCTGGTCACACCAGATACTGACTGGTTTTCTGATCCACGCCCTAACTTTTTAAAGGTATCTGTAACCAACATATGCATATCTGTAGTAATGTGAATTCCGTAGATTAGGGCCTAATGATTTTATTTCAATTGACTGATTTCTCATATGAAAATGTTGCATGTTGTGTTTATATTTTTGTTCAGTGTAATAGAACAATAATGTCTTTGCAGACCAACAAACAACTTCCTTGTTTTCACATATCATTCTTTTGCTACTCGTTTCATGATTGTGTCAGTACATACAGATGTATAATCTTAAATTGAGACATTGTTTTTGTGTGATCATTTTTTAAATGGTTGATACATGTTTCCTAAAACAATTATGTCTGACATTTCAAAGTGGAAATCACAAACTTCAGAACCATTTTTAAACTTCAAACACACTACACGTTTTAAATGGACTGCATTTCAGGAAGGTCCTCCAGCAACAGGGTGGTCAAATTAAGATCCTACATCTGTACAGTAATCGAGAAAGCCCCAAAAACCAACCTGATCAAATCCCGGGAGAAGCTTGTTCCCTCTCTAACGTAGAAACTAAAGTCAGATTCACTTTTGTACTTACAGTACACCTAGACCAGGGCACATGGCTTTAGGCTTGGTTGTTGCAGTATTACAGCACTTCATAAGCACATTGGGAGTCACTCTAGACTGCAAAGTTATTACATTTACATTAAGGCCAATGGGTTGCTGGCTGTTTGAAAGGTGAAGATGGAAAAAATTATTATTATCTTAAAAAGGCCCACTCCTTATTCACAAAAACAGAAAAGAAACGGCAGCCCTTTTTGCTATAAATTCCTAAATGGATCCAGGACTGACCGTCCATTAGATCATAATGATATAGTTTTACCCAGAAATGGCTGTAAACAACATAGATTTGGCCTTTAAGAATGGTAATCTATAATGTGATTTTCTGGATTTTTGTTTTAGATTCCGTCTATCACAGTTGAAGTGTACCTATGATTTTAAAAATTACAGAATTCTACATGCAGGTGATAGAGGACCCAAGCGACTTAACAGAAACAGAGTTTATTCAAGTCCAAACAGGGAATAACAGAAATCCTCTTGTCTGTAGAGGGGAATGACAAGAGAAGCGGCCACAGACTGCAGGTAAGCCGGGTAGGCGCAGGCCGTAGTAGACAGAGACACCTGCTCACACGCAGCATCTGATGAAGGCAAAAAACACGACAGGACAGGCGAAACACAATCACAGCATGGTGAATACAAAACAAGGAACCGACGGGACAGGAACGGAACACAAAGGAATAAATAGGGACTCTAATCAGGGAAAGGATCGGGAACAGGTGTGGGAAGACTAAATGATGATTAGGGGAATAGGAACAGCTGGGAGCAGGACGGGACGATAGAGAGAAGAGAGAGCGAGAGAGTGAGAGAGGGAGGGAGAGAGGGAAGGAGGGAAAGAACCAAATAAGACCAGCAGAGGGAAACGAACAGAATGGGGAGCACAGGGACAAGACATGATAATAAGACATGGCAAACATGACAGTACCCCCCCCACTCACCGAGCGCCTCCTGGCGCTCTCGAGGAGGAACACTGGCGGCAACGGAGGAAATCATAGATCAAACGGTCCAGCACGTCCCGAGAAGAACCCAACTCCTCTCCTCAGGACCGTAACGAAAAACGATAAAAAGGAAACTAGGGTACTACTCTAAAAAAAAAATGAGAACTAGGGACAGACTGAGACACAGCAAGGGCAGGAACAAGAACAGGAGAGATGCGATGGCAGGGAACAGACTGAGACCCAGCAAGACCAGGAGCAGAAGCAGAAAAAAAATTACCAGACTTCTTCTGCGCGCAGTCTGAACACGCAGCCACGAAGCGGCGCGTGTCACGCTCCTGAGTCGGCCACCAAAGCGCTGGCGAATAGACGCAAGAGTGCCTCGAACACCGGGATGACCAGCTAACTTGGCAGAGTGAGCCCACTGAAGAACAGCCAGACAGTGGAAACAGGAACGAAAGGAGGTTACTAGGACAAGCGCGCGGCGCACGCAGTGTGCGTGAGTGCTTGCTTAACCTGTCTTTCAATTCCCCAGACTGTCAACCCGACAACACGCCCATAAGGAAGAATCCCCTCGAGATCAGTAGAAGCCACAGAAGAACTAAACAGACGGGATAAGGCATCAGGCTTGGTGTTCTTGCTACCCGGACGGTAAGAAATCACAAACTCGAAACGAGCGAAAAACAACGCCCAACGGAGCCCGGGCATTAAGTCGTTTGGCAGAACGGATGTACTCAAGGTTCTTATGGTCTGTCCAAACGACAAAGGCAGTCGCCCCCTCAACCACTGTCGCCATTCGCCTAGGGCTAAGCGGATGGCGAGCAGTTCACGGTTACCCACATCATAGTTGCGCTCAGATGGCGACAGGCGATGAGAAAAATAAGCGCAAGGATGAACCTTATCGTCCAGACTGGAAGCGCTGGGATAGAATGGCTCCCACGCCTACCTCTGAAGCGTCAACCTCGACAATGAATTGTCTAGTGACGTCAGGAGTAACGAGGATAGGAGCGGACGTAAAAGCGTTCTTTTAGAAGATCAAAAGCTCCTGGGCGGAACCGGACCACTTAAAACACGTCTTGACAGAAGTAAGAGCTGTGAGAGGGCAGCAACTTGGCCGAAAGTACGAATGAAACGCCGATAGAAATTAGCGAAACCTAAAAAGCGCTGCAACTCGACACGTGACCTTGGAGCGGGCCAATCACTGACAGCTTGGACCTTAGCGGAATCCATCTGAATGCCTTCAGCGGAAATAACGGAACCGAGAAAAGTAACGGAGGAGACATGAAAAGAGCACTTCTCAGCCTTTACGTAGAGACAATTCTCTAAAGGCGCTGTAGAACACGTCGAGCGTGCTGAACATGAATCTCGAGTGACGGAGAAAAAATCAGGATATCGTCAAGATAGACAAAAACAAAAATGTTCAGCATGTCTCTCAGAACATCATTAACTAATGCCTGAAAAACAGCTGGCGCATTGGCGAGACCGAGCGGCAGAACCCGGTACTCAAAATGCCCTAACGGAGTGTTAAACGCCGTTTTCCACTCGTCCCCCTCTCTGATGCGCACGAGATGGTAAGCGTTACGAAGGTCCAACTTAGTAAAGCACCTGGCTCCCTGCAGAATCTCGAAGGCTGATGACATAAGGGAAGCGGATAACGATTCTTAACCGTTATGTCATTCAGCCCTCGATAATCCACGCAGGGGGCGCAGAGTACCGTCCTTCTTCTTAACAAAAAAGAACCCGCCCCGGCCGGAGAAGAAGAAGGCACTATGGTACCGGCGTCAAGAGACACAGACAAATAATCCTCGAGAGCCTTACGTTCGGGAGCCGACAGAGAGTATAGTCTACCTCGAGGAGGAGTGGTCCCCGGAAGGAGATCAATACTACAATCATACGACCGGTGAGGAGGAAGGGAGTTGGCTCGGGACCGACTGAAGACCGTGCGCAGATCATGATATTCCTCCGGCACTCCTGTCAAATCGCCAGGTTCCTCCTGGGAAGTAGGGACAGAAGAAACGGGAGGGATGGCAGACATTAAACACTTCACATGACAAGAAACGTTCCAGGATAGGATAGAATTACTAGACCAATTAATAGAAGGATTATGACATACTAGCCAGGGATGACCCAAAACAACAGGTGTAAACGGTGAACGGAAAATCAAAAAGAAATAGTCTCACTGTGGTTACCAGATACTGTGAGGGTTAAAGGTAGTGTCTCAAATCTGATACTGGGAAGATGACTACCATCTAAGGCAAACATGGGCGTAGGCTTGTCTAACGGTCTGAAAGGAATGTTATGTTTCCGAACCCATGCTTCGTCCATGAAACAACCCTCAGCCCCAGAGTCAATCAAGGCACTGCATGTAGCACCCGAACCGGTCAGCGTAGATGGACCGACATATAGTACAAGATCTAGATGAAGAGACCAGAGTAGTAGCGCTCACCAGTAGCCCTCCGCTTACTGATGGGCTCTGGCCTCTTACTGGACATGAATTAACAAAATGTCCAGCAACTCCACCAATAGAGGCACAGGCGGTTGGTGATCCTCCGTTCCCTCTCCTTAGTCGAGATACGAATCCCTCCCAGCTGCATGGGCTCAGTCTCAAAGCCAGAGGAGGGAGATGGTTGCGATGCGGAGCAGGGAAACACCGTTGATGCGAGCTCTCTTCCACGAGCCCGGTGGCGAAGATCTACCCGTCGTTCTATGCGGATGGCGAGCAATCAAAGTCCACATCTGAAGGAACCTCCGGAGAGAATCTCATCCTTAACCACTGCGTGGAGTCCCTCCAGAAAACGGCGAGCAGCGCCGGCTCGTTCCACTCACTAGAGGCAGCAAGAGTGCGAAACTCAATAGAATAATCCGTTATGGACCGTTCACCTTGGCATAAGGAAGCCAGGGCCCTAGAAGCCTCCCTACCAAAAACTGAACGGTCAAAAACCCGAATCATCTCCTCTTTAAAGTTCTGGAACTTGTTAGAGCAATCAGCCCTTGCCTCCCAGATAGCTGTGCCCCATTCTCGAGCCCGGCCAGTAAGGAGTGAAATGACGTAAGCAGCCCGAGCTCTCTCTCTCTAGAGTATGTGTTGGGTTGGAGAGAGAACACAATCTCACACTGCGTGAGAAAGGAGCGGCACTCAGTGGGCTGCCCGGAGTAGCAAGGTGGGTTATTAACCCTAGGTTCTGGAGGCTCGGCAGGCCAGGAAGTAACAGGTGGCACGAGACGTAGACTCTGGAACTGTCAGAGAGGTCGGAAACCTGAGCGGCCAGGTTCTCCACGGCATGGCGAGCAGCAGACAATTCCTGCTCGTGTCTGCCGAGCATGGCTCCTTGGATCTCGACGGCAGTGTAACGAGCGTCTGAAGTCGCTGGGTCCATTACTTGGTCGGTTCCTTCTGTCATGCAGGTGATAGAGGACCCAAGCGACTTAACAGAAACAGAGTTTATTCAAGTCCAAACAGGGAATAACAGAAATCCTCTAGTCTGTAGAGGGGAATGACAAGAGAAGCGGCCACAGACTGCAGGTCGCCCGGGTAGCGCAGGCCGTAGTAGACAGAGACACCTGCTCACACGCAGCATCTGATGAAGGCAAAAACACGACAGGACAGGGCGAAACACAATCACAGCATGGTGAATACTAAACAAGGAACCGACGGGACAGGAACGGATCACAAAGGAATAAATAGGGACTCTAATCAGGGAAAGGATCGGGAACAGGTGTGGGAAGACTAAATGATGATTAGGGGAATAGGAACAGCTGGGAGCAGGAACGGAGCGATAGAGAGATAATAAATGACAAACATGACA
>NW_025755010.1:0-8319 GCF_021184085.1 Oncorhynchus gorbuscha
ATCAAATCAAATCAAATCAAATTTATTTATATAGCCCTTCGTACATCAGCTGATATCTCAAAGTGCTGTACAGAAACCCAGCCTAAAACCCCAAACAGCAAACAATGCAGGTGTAAAAGCACGGTGGCTAGGAAAAACTCCCTAGAAAGGCCAAAACCTAGGAAGAAACCTAGAGAGGAACCGGGCTATGTGGGGTGGCCAGTCCTCTTCTGGCTGTGCCGGGTAGAGATTATAACAGAACATGACCAAGATGTTCAAATGTTCATAAATGACCAGCATGGTCAAATAATAATAAGGCAGAACAGTTGAAACTGGAGCAGCAGCACAGTCAGATGGACTGGGGACAGCAAGGAGCCATCATGTCAGGTAGTCCTGGGGCACGGTCCTAGGGCTCAGGTCCTCCGAGAGAGAGAAAGAAGAGAGAATTAGAGAGAGCATATGTGGGGTGGCCAGTCCTCTTCTGGCTGTGCCAGGTGGAGATTATAACAGAACGTGGCCAAGATGTTCAAATGTTCATAAATGACCAGCATGGTTGAATAATAGTAAGGCAGAACAGTTGAAACTGGAGCAGGAGCATGGCCAGGTGGACTGGGGACAGCAAGGAGTCCTCATGTCAGGTAGTCCTGGGACATGGTCCTAGGGCCCAGGCCAGTTGAAACTGGAGCAGCAGCATGGCCAGGTGGACTGGGGACAGCAAGGAGTCATCATGTCAGGTAGTCCTGGGGCATGGTTCTAGGGCTCAGGTCCTCCGAGAGAGAGAAAGAAAGAGAGAAGGAGAGAATTAGAGAACGCACACTTAGATTTACACAGGACACCGAATAGGACAGGAGAAGTACTCCAGATAAACAAACTGACCCTAGCCCCCGACACATAAACTACTGCAGCATAAATACTGGAGGCTGAGACAGGAGGGGTCAGGAGACACTGTGGCCCCATCCGAGGACACCCCGGACAGGGCCAAACAGGAAGGATATAACCCCACCCACTTTGCCAAAGCACAGCCCCCACACCACTAGAGGAAATCTTCAACCACCAACTTACCATCCTGAGACAAGGCCGAGTATAGCCCACAAAGATCTCCGACACGGTACAACCCAAGGGGTGGGGGGAACCCAGACAGGCCGACCACAACAGTGAATCAACCCACCCAGGTGACGCATCCCCCCAGGGACGGCACGAGAGAGCCCCAGCAAGCCAGTGACTCAGCCCCGTAACAGGGTTAGAGGCAGAGAATCCCAGTGGAAAAAGGGGAACCGGCCAGGCAGAGACAGCAAGGGCGGTTCGTTGCTCCAGAGCCTTTCCGTTCACCTTCCCACTCCTGGGCCAGACTACACTCAATCATATGACCCACTGAAGAGATGAGTCTTCAGTAAAGACTTAAAGGTTGAGACCGAGTTTGCGTCTCTGACATGGGTAGGCAGACCGTTCCATAAAAATGGAGCTCTATAGGAGAAAGCCCTGCCTCCAGCTGTTTGCTTAGAAATTCTAGGGACAATTAGGAGGCCTGCGTCTTGTGACGTGGCGTGCGTATAGGTATGTACGGCAGGACCAAATCAGAGAGGTAGGTAGGAGCAAGCCCATGTAATGCCCAGGTTAGCAGTAAAACCTTGAAATCAGCCCTTGCTTTGACAGGAAGCCAGTGTAGAGGCTAGCACTGGAGTAATATGATCAAATTTTTGGTTCTAGTCAGGATTCTAGCAGCCGTATTTAGCACTAACTGAAGTTTATTTAGTGCTTTATCCGGGTAGCCGGAAAATAGAGCATTGCAGTAGTCTAACCTAGAAGTGACAAAAGCATGGGATTAATTTTTCTGCATCATTTTTGGACAGAAAGTTTCTGATTTTTGCAATGTTACGTAGATGGAAAAAAGCTGTCCTCGAAATGGTCTTGATATGTTCTTCAAAAGAGAGATCAGGGTCCAGAGTATGATCCATGATTCTAGAACTCTACAACACCCATCCCTCTAGAACTGTAGAACCACCACCATGATTCTAGAACTCTACAACCCCTATCCCTCTAGAACTGTAGAAGACACCATGATTCTAGAACTCTACAACCACTATCCCTCTAGAATTGTAGAACCATCACCATGATTCTAGAACTCTACAACACCCATCCCTCTAGAACTGTAGAACCACCACCATGATTCTAGAACTCTACAACCCCTATCCCTCTAGAACTGTAGAACCACCACCATGATTCTAGAACTCTACAACACCCATCCCTCTAGAACTGTAGAACCACCACCATGATTCTAGAACTCTACAACCCCTATCCCTCTAGAACTGTAGAACCACCACCATGATTCTAGAACTCTACAACCACTCATCCTCTAGAATTGTAGAACCATCACCATGATTCTAGAACTTTACAACTATCCCTCTAGTGATGAAGACTCCTGGGATCATATGACACAGGAAGTAGTTGATACAGACCCAGGCTGGGATCATATGACACAGGAAGTATTGATACAGACCCAGGCTGGGATCATAATGACAGAGGAAGTAGTTGATACAGACCCAGGCTGGGATCATATGACAGAGGAAGTAGTTGATACAGACCCAGGCTGGGATCATATGACACAGGAAGTAGTTGATACAGACCCAGGCTGGGATCCTATGACAGAGGAAGTAGTTGATACACACCCAGGCTGGGATAATATGAAACACAGGAAGTAGTTGATACAGACCCAGGCTGGGATTATATGACACAGGAAGTAGTTGATACAGACCCAGGCTGGGATCCTATGACAAGAGGACGTAGTTGATACAGACCCAGGCTGGGATCATATGACAAGATGAAGTAGTTGATACAGACCCAGGCTGGGATCCTATGACAGGGAAATGGCGTTGATACAGACCCAAGATGGGATCCTGCCGACAAGAGGAAGTAGTTGATACAGACCCAGGCTGGGATCCTATGACACAGGAAGTAGTTGATACAGACCCAGGATGGGATCTATGACAGAGGAAGTAGTTGATACAGACCCAGGCTGGGATCCTATGACACAGGAAGTAGTTGACAGAGTACTTGTATAGTCTATGTCCTGAAAAATCATTGCTGTAAACTTGTAGCCCATCCAGATAGACAGTGTGGCGGTATCTCTCTTCTTTCTATGGCAGAGGAGGTAGGTAAGGGATGTGTTGCCATGGTGATCTGGTCTACAGGCCAGGGCTCTGAGACGTTGCCATGGTGATCTGGTGTCCAGGGCGGGGCTCGGAGGCCACAGGAGGGAAGATGTGATCAGAATCAGAAACCCCAACGTGAACAGCAGCTGGACTACCAGAGTTCCTCTTCTCCGCTGTTAACATGGTGGCCTTTACAACCGAGGCTGCTGGGCCGGTAGTTAGGGGGCAGCAAGGTGACCCCTGGTTTAGCAGGGGGCAGGGAGGGGGCAGGGGGTTGCAGGTTGTAAGATGTGCAGCAGGGGGCAGAAACCTTGGCAGAACAGCAGGAATGGACAGTGAAGGGGGCAGAACAGCAGGGATGGACAGTGAAGGGGGCAGAAGCATTGGCAGAACAGCAGGGATGGACAGTGAAGGGGGCAGAAGCCTTGGCAGAACAGCAGGGATGGACAGTGAAGGGGGCAGAAGCCTTGGCAGAACAGCAGGGATGGACAGTGAAGGGGGCAGAAGCCTTGGCAGAACAGCAGGGATGGACAGTGAAGGGGGCAGAAGCCTTGGCAGAACAGCAGGGATGGACAGTGAAGGGGGGCAGAAGCCTTGGCAGAACAGCAGGGATGGACAGTGAAGGGAGGCAGAAGCATTGGCAGAACAGCAGGGATGGACAGTGAAGGGGGCAGAAGCATTGACAGAACAGCAGGGATGGACAGTGAAGGGGGCAGAAGCCTTGGCAGAACAGCAGGGATGGACAGTGAAGGGGGCAGAAGCATTGACAGAACAGCAGGGATGGACAGTGAAGGGGGCAGAAGCATTGACAGAACAGCAGGGATGGACAGTGAAGGGGGCAGAAGCATTGACAGAACAGCAGGGATGGACAGTGAAGGGGCAGAAGCATTGACAGAACAGCAGGGATGGACAGTGAAGGGGGGGCAGAAGGAGAGCAGGATGGCGTCAGTCTTGGCAGAACAGAAGGAAGTGGTAGGAGGGAAGATAGACGCCCTGCAGTGAGACTAATGAGATTCTGACCAGGAAAGGCTGGGAATGAAATCTCTGTTGACAGACTCTGTGGAGGAATAACGCTGCTCCTCTCTGCTGTTCCTCTGACAGGGCTGTTATTACATGGCTCAGATCTGGAGATCTGTATCATTGTCGATGCCACAGCCTCAGCCTCTGTCTCAACCTCTGTCTCCTCTCAGCCTCCGTCTCACCCTCTGTCTCCTCTCTCTCAGCCTCCGTCTCACCCTCTGTCTCCTCTCCTCTCTGCCTCCGTCTCAACCTCTGTCTCCTCTCTCAGCCTCCGTCTCACCCTCTGTCTCCTCTCCTCTCTGCCTCCGTCTCACCCTCTGTCTCCTCTCCTCTCTGCCTCCGTCTCAACCTCTGTTCCTCTCCTCTCAGCCTCCGTCTCACCCTCTGTCTCCTCTCCTCCTCTCCGTCTCAACCTCTGTTTTCTCTCCTCTCAGCCTCCCGTCTCAACCTCTGTCTCCTCTCCTCTCACCCTCTGTCTCCTCTCCTCTCTGCCTCCCTCTCAACCTCTGTCTCCTCTCCCCTCAGGCTCCGTCTCAATTTCTGTCTCCTCTCCTCTCAGCCTCCGTCTCAACCTCTGTCTTCTCTCCTCTCAGCCTCCATCTCAATCTCTGTCTCCTCTCCTCTCAGCCTCCGTCTCAACCTCTGTCTCCTCTCCTCTCAGCCTCCATCTCAACCTCTCCGTCTCCTCAGCCTCCCTCTCAGCCTCCCGTCTCAACCTCTGTCTCCTCTCAGCCTCCGTCTCAACCTCTGTCTCCTCTCCTCTCTGCCTCCGTCTCAACCTCTGTCTCCCTCTCCTCTCAGCCTCCCATCTCAACCTCTGTCTCCTCTCCTCAGCCTCCGTCTCTTCCTCTGTCTCCTCTCCCAGCCTCCGTCTCAACCTCTGTCTCCTCTCCTCTCTGCCTCCGTCTCAACCTCTGTCTCCTCTCCTCTCTGCCTCCGTCTCAACCTCTGTCTCCTCTCCTCTCTGCCTCCGTCTCAACCTCTGTCTCCCTCTCCTCTCAGCCTCCGTCTCAACCTCTGTCTCCTCTCCTCTCAACCTCCATCTCAACCTCTGTCTCCTCTCCTCTCTAGCTTCCGTCTCCAACCTCTGTCTCTCTCCTCCCAGCCTCCGTCTCCAGCCTCTGTCTCCTCTCCTCTCAGCCTCCATCTCAACCTCTGTCTCCTCTCCTCTCAGCCTCCCGTCTCAACCTCTGTCTGATCACTGAAGCTGATTGGCCTGGACCAGATCTAGGAACACAGAGGGAGAAGACAGGAACCACTGGTCAAACTGTAGAGACTGTGGAGACTTCCCTGTTCTCTGGGGTAGAGACAGAACAGAGCTACTGAGAGGTGAGGCAGGATAAACATGGAGGAACCACTGATCAGACTGTAGAGACTGTAGAGACTGTAGAGACTTATTAATAAACCTGTAGAGGTTTATTAATCTGTCCCTGAGGGGTCACTCTCCCCAGAGTAGAGGTTTATTAATCTCTCCCCAGAGTAGAGGTTTATTAATCTGTCCCTGAGGGGTCACTCTCCCCAGAGTAGAGGTTTATTAATCTGACCCTGAGGGGTCACTCTCCCCAGAGTAGAGGTTTATTAATCTGTCCCTGAGGGGTCACTCTCCCCAGAGTAGAGGTTTATTAATCTCTCCCCAGAGTAGAGGTTTATTAATCTGTCCCTGAGGGGTCACTCTCCCAAGAGTAGAGGTTTATTAATCTGACCCTGAGGGGTCACTCTCCCCAGAGTAGAGGTTTATTAATCTGACCCTGAGGGGTCCCTCTCCCCAGAGTAGAGGTTTATTAATCTGTCCCTGAGGGGTCACTCTCCCCAGAGTAGAGGTTTATTACTCTGTCCCTGAGGGGTCCCTCTCCCCAGAGTAGAGGTTTATTAATCTGACCCTGAGGGGTCCCTCTCCCCAGAGTAGAGGTTTATTAATCTGTCCCTGAGGGGTCACTCTCCCCAGAGTAGAGGTTTATTAATCTGTCCCTGAGGGGTCACTCTCCCCACTCTGTATAAGCCATCTCATCCAATCAGATGGCGTATTCATCACAAAACCATTTGATGTTGCCAATTATTTTAATGATTATTTAATTGGCAAAGTTGGCAAATTTTGGCAGGAAATGCCAACAACGAACAGTGAACGATTGTATTCAGACATAATACAACACAGAATGAAAGAAAAGCATTGCAAGTTACATTTTGGTAAAGTTAGTGTTGGAGAGGTGGAACAATTGTTGTTCTCGATCAGCAATGACAGACCTCCTGGCATTGACCACTTAGATGGAAAGCTACTGAGGATGGTAGCTGACTCTATAGCCACTCCTACTGACTCTATAGCCACTCCTCCTGACTCTATAGCCACTCCTACTGACTCTATAGCCACTCCTACTGAGGATGGTAGCTGACTCTATAGCCACTCCTACTGAGGATGGTAGCTGACTCTATAGCCACTCCTACTGAGGATGGTAGCTGACTCTATAGCCACTCCTACTGAGGATGGTAGCTGACTCATAGCCAATCCTACTGAGGATGGTAGCTGACTCTATAGCCACTCCTACTGAGGATGGTAGCTGACTCTATAGCCACTCCTACTGAGGATGGTAGCTGACTCTATAGCCACTCCTACTGAGGATGGTAGCTGACTCTATAGCCACTCCTACTGAGGATGGTAGCTGACTCTATAGCCACTCCTACTGAGGATGGTAGCTGACTCTATAGCCACTCCTACTGAGGATGGTAGCTGACTCTATAGCCACTCCTACTGAGGATGGTAGCTGACTCTATAGCCACTCCTACTGAGGATGGTAGCTGACTCTATAGCCACTCCTACTGAGGATGGTAGCTGACTCTATAGCCACTCCTACTGAGGATGGTAGCTGACTCTATAGCCACTCCTACTGAGGATGGTAGCTGACTCTATAGCCACTCCTACTGAGGATGGTAGCTGACTCTATAGCCACTCCTACTGAGGATGGTAGCTGACTCTATAGCCACTCCTACTGAGGATGGTAGCTGACTCTATAGCCACTCCTACTGAGGATGGTAGCTGACTCTATAGCCACTCCTACTGAGGATGGTAGCTGACTCTATAGCCACTCCTACTGAGGATGGTAGCTGACTCTATAGCCACTCCTACTGACTCTATAGCCACTCCTACTGAGGATGGTAGCTGACTCTATAGCCACTCCTACTGAGGATGGTAGCTGACTCTATAGCCACTCCTACTGAGGATGGTAGCTGACTCTATAGCCACTCCTACTGAGGATGGTAGCTGACTCTATAGCCACTCCTACTGACTCTATAGCCACTCCTACTGAGGATGGTAGCTGACTCTATAGCCACTCCTACTGAGGATGGTAGCTGACTCTATAGCCACTCCTACTGAGGATGGTAGCTGACTCTATAGCCACTCCTACTGAGGATGGTAGCTGACTCTATAGCCACTCCTACTGAGGATGGTAGCTGACTCTATAGCCACTCCTACTGAGGATGGTAGCTGACTCTATAGCCACTCCTACTGAGGATGGTAGCTGACTCTATAGCCACTCCTACTGAGGATGGTAGCTGACTCTATAGCCACTCCTACTGAGGATGGTAGCTGACTCTATAGCCACTCCTACTGAGGATGGTAGCTGACTCTATAGCCACTCCTACTGAGGATGGTAGCTGACTCTATAGCCACTCCTACTGAGGATGGTAGCTGACTCTATAGCCACTCCTACTGAGGATGGTAGCTGACTCTATAGTCACTCCTACTGAGGATGGTAGCTGACTCTATAGCCACTCCTACTGAGGATGGTAGCTGACTCTATAGCCACTCCTACTGAGGATGGTAGCTGACTCTATAGCCACTCCTACTGAGGATGGTAGCTGACTCTATAGCCCTCCTACTGAGGATGGTAGCTGACTCTATAGCCACTCCTACTGAGGATGGTAGCTGACTCTATAGCCACTCCTACTGAGGATGGTAGCTGACTCTATAGCCACTCCCTACTGAGGATGGTAGCTGACTCTATAGCCACTCCTACTGAGGATGGTAGCTGACTCTATAGCCACTCCTACTGAGGATGGTAGCTGACTCTATAGCCACTCCTACTGAGGATGGTAGCTGACTCTATAGCCACTCCTACTGAGGATGAGTAGCTGACTCTATAGCCACTCCTACTGAGGATGGTAGCTGACTCTATAG
>NW_025755011.1:0-8317 GCF_021184085.1 Oncorhynchus gorbuscha
AGGTCAGAACGTGACAAATAGCTAACACAATGTATCATTGGAACACAGGGAGTGATGGTTGCTGATAATGGGCCTCTGTACTCCTATGTAGAGTTCTATAAAAAATCTGCCGTTCCAGCTTTCTAGGAGTCATTTACAACATGAACAATGTCTACACTGTATTTCTGATCAATTTGATGTCATTTTAATGAACTTATTTATTTATTTATTTCAAAATCAAGGACATTTCTAGGTGACCCCAAACTTTTGAACGGTAGTGTATGTAAATGAGCTATATCTGTATTTTATTTTCAATACAAGACTGATATTTAAAAGGTCTAGGCTGTACAGTTTAAATTAGTCGTATTAAAAGTTGACTTAATATCTATCAATGTGCTCAATTTCATAAAAAGGTCAATGGTAGTCAAGATATTTGTTACAGTTTTCTTCTGTCGAAGGAGAGGAGGACCAAAATGCAGCGTGGTTATTCATAAACATCTTTAATAAAGATGAAAATACAAACAATATACAAAAACAAGCACTGTGAACCCTAAACAGCCCTATCTGGTGCAACAATCACCCGCTAAACACTCAAAGAATATGGCTGCCTAAATATGGTTCCCAATCAGAGACAACGATAAACACCTGCCTCTGATTGAGATCCACTCCAGGCAACCATAGACTTTCCAGACTGCAATACTATACCACAATCCCATAACCTACAACAACCCCAAGACAAAACACACCACATAAATAACCCATGTCACACCCTGGCCTGACCAAAATCATAAAGAAAACACAAAATACTAAGACCAGGGTGTGACAATATTAGAATAATGTTACAATGTCTATAGCATTCATGAAAATGTATTTCACAATATAATTTCAAGTTTAATGATGTGTCATTTTTCACTCTGAATGAATTTCAAGAAGGGTCAGGTAACAGTCAAACAACAATCGATATTGACATTTCACTATAATTTCAGTCATGTTACTAGTATGCAAATCAGTCTTATTTGTATACTAGTAACATGACTGATAGTAAAATGTGTTTCAGCATGGAATTGAACATCAAGGTAGGTATTCAGGTAATAATCAAATAGTGCAAATATCAATTGCCATAGTCAACTCAATCGTATTTTTCCTGCCAAGGTAGGATTTATCCTCCACCCTCCTTCTCTTCCTAACCTCTTCTTTCCACTTTGAAGGTTATTTTTGTTTTCTTGGCTGGCCCATTCTCCTCCCCCTTTGATGTGCCACTACAAGTTGTAAATAAAAGTACAGACAAAAAAAAGGTATTTCTACTATATGGCACAAAATGCTCACTGAGCTGATACCCTGACTGCACTGTATGGCAGATGTGCTTATAGGCCCTGTCATAAAAACAGAATGACATTTAGACACACACACAGAGACAGAGAGTTATAGCGAGCTGAGAGGATGCTGTGCTCGACTGACCCCCGGTTGATCGAGCTAATGTTAGCTAGATACATGGCACAGTGCACGTGGAGCTACCTCTCACGTGAACGCGTGGTCAGCTCTTGGCACTCTGGGAGAGACCTTAGTCAATCCCTCTCATTCGCCCCCACGTCACAGTGGAAGCCTCAAACAAGGTTCTAAAGACTATGAACGTCTAGTGGAAGCCTTAGGGAGTGCAATATGACCCTCATAGACACTGTATATTCTATGGTCAATGAGATGAAAAACTACAATCCTCAGATTTCCCACTTCCTGGTTGGATTTTTCTCAGTTCTGTTATACTCACGGACATCATTCAAAAAGGTTTTAGAAACGTCAGAGTGTTTTCTATCCAAATATACTAATTATATGCATATTCTAGCTTTCATGGCTGAGTAGCAGGCAGGTTCATATGGGCCCGCTTTTCATCCAAAATTCCGAATGCTGCCCCCTACCTAGTGAAGTTAAATGGATAAAGTCTAAAGATTGTTTCCCTGGAGTCGGGCCTGACCAGGCTGGGCTGAATACTGGGTATCTTAGTCATTATTCATTGTACATGATTGAGGTCAGAACCCATGGCTTTGGCTGGGCCCACAGCCAGACAGGAGACTGGCTGATGTCACTTTGGCTTGGATGCTCCCATTGGAGAGTCATCATCACTCACAAGAAGTGAGTAAGGGGTTATAGTGGAGCAGTGAGAGGCCAGGCTCTGTCAGTTTGTCTCTCTGCACAGACTGAGGAGCGGAGGGTTGAGAGTGCTTCTCAGTACAACATCTGAATGGCACAGTGAAGCTACAGAGACGGAGACGTAGGAGTAGAGGGAACTGGAGAGGTGGAGTAGGGGAGGTGCTAGTAAGTAAACATCCCAATACAGGAAACAATCTCCAACAATATCTGAGGGTTGATGTGTCTGAGGAGACGAAAAGATGACTGGCTTTCACTGAGGTCAAACATCATCAGAAAATAGTTCCTGACCATTTTCTACGGAACCTTTTTTTCCTTATACCTTGAACATGTATCAAGCTAAAACATGGAAACAGAGCATTTTATTAACCATCCCTGAATGAGCCCATACATTAAGCAATCGCTGGTTGTGTCTGAGGAGACCAGATTGACTGGCCTCTACTGAGGCAATGATCATCATATTCAATAGACAATAGCACACAGTTCCCAAAAGAGTAATGAAAAGTGGCTCAGAGATATTAAAAGCGGATCTTATAGACATAGCTATCATACATTCAATCAAATACAGAGAAAATATGTAATCTGAGATTACCTGTTTTACTTGGATGAACTCACATTAAAATAATACCATTTGTTATGGTGTTTTATTTAACCAACAGAAATAGAAATTGGAGAACCTTCAAAAAGACATTGCCTTCCTGGATTATTCATCTGACTAAAATCAATAAACAAATGATTCATTAATGAAATCTAATAGAGTAGAGGGACACGTCAGGGTTGACCGCTATCACCACTCTTATTCCCTTTTGTTATAGTCATACAATTCTTTAAGTATTTAAGTACCAAAAACTATATTTTCTTTTTTTTTTTAGGAAATTGTGAACTTCAACTGCCGGAAGCTTGTGGCTACCATGCCACTGTTCGCCAACGCAGACCCCAACCGTGACGGGCATGTTGAGCAAGCTGAAGTTCGAGGTGTTCCAACCCAACGATTACATCATCAGAGAAGGCACCGTGGGCAAGAAAGATGTACTTCATCCAACATGGTGTGGCCAGTGTTATCACCAAGCTCAACAAAGAGATGAAGCTGACTGACGGCTCTACTTTGAGGTACGTAGAGAAGACAGAAAAACAAAGACATCCTGCATGTTTTCTATGGTACCAATTTTCGCTTAGACAGACACCAAGCTGTAATACGGAAAAAGGGAACTGTGTCAAGGACCACTGTGTAGGCGTACTCAGACTCACTCCATCCACTCAAATCCTCTTTTGCCTTTGCTTTGATGTTTGTCAAGTCCCATCACTGCAGATAAAACATTTTGGGACTGGAGTTAGCTTCTCATATTACATAACGTTCATCTGGATGGGGTGGTGGAAGGCGGGGTTGAGGGGGATGAAGAGGACAGGCCAAGCCAGGGATCAGGACTCAGATCACCCAGAGGACAAAAAAAGGTTGCATGTCTGTCTGCTCTGCATTGGGGTCTGTAGCAGCAGCCAACAGTGAATATTCCTTCTGCGCACTGAGGGAGTAATTCACCCATCCTGTTAGAACATTATACAAATTATCAAATATTTTTTCCATTGAACTATCCATTTAAAAGGCAGTTGTTTACATTGCCAAATTTTTTTTGTTTACATTGCCAGGCTAACTATTTTTAGAGGGACATTTCATTTTTCATTTGATCCAAGTTCAACCCCTCCTTCCCACGGAAAGACAACTTAAGATTCTAAGTATATCTTCTGGCTGTGTGGCATGCAATCATGTAATCTTCCAGATAGATATGGCCTGCCTGGGAAGAAAGATGTGAATCAAGAAATTAATGAGTGGACGATTTTTTCATTCAAACTCCCCTGCTGTCCGAATAACCTCACATCCGATTATTTAGTCCAAACATCAAATTGAATTAAAACCAGGTAAAAACAGCGAAGCAATCAAAAACAGTACCATACCGTGCATTTGATGCATGTTAGATACACAAATGTATTGTATTGTAATCAAATAAATCATTAACAAATATAAATTCTCTGAATTCATTCAGCTTTCATGTCATTATGTTCTGTGGGCACAGTTAGACTTGTCCTGTCCTGACACAGCACATAACAATAATGTAGACAAGGCTGAATCTGATTAAAACATAGTGGACACATGAAACTGGAACACTTTACCTGACACCCAGCATTATAGCAAGTTATGACACATTCATAAACATGTCATTTTTCAGAACCACTGACATAACTTGTCACAACCTATTATAAAATGGTCATAACACTTTCATGACACTTATTTAGACCTGTTGTGACATATACTGTACTACGTTATTCAATAAATAGCTGGTTATGACTCCTACACAAGTATCAAAACCCTCAAAACCTACCACACAAGACAAAACATTACATTACGTGGTAACAGTATGTTTATGTTATATAATATATATAAAATCATATATATAAAATCTTTTGAAATTTACCTTGTTAGAACTACCCCTCCCGGCTCTGGGAGAATTGTCATAAGCAACCGCTGAATAGCATAGCGCAACAGTCAAAAAATATTACTAGAACATATTCATATTCATGAAATCATTACATTACATTACATTTAAGTCATTTAGCAGACGCTCTTATCCAGAGCGACTTACAAATTGGTGCATTCACCTTATGACATCCAGTGGAACAGCCACTTTACAATAGTGCATCTACATATTTTAAGGGGGAGAGGGGGTGAGAAGGATTACTTTATCCTATCCTAGGTATTCCTTAAAGAGGTGGGGTTTCAGGTGTCTCCGGAAGGTGGTGATTGACTCCGCTGTCCTGGCGTCGTGAGGTTTGTTCCACCATTGGGGAGCCAGAGCAGCGAACAGTTTTGACTGGGCTGAGGCGGGAACTGTACTTCCTCGGTGGTAGGGAGGCGAAGCAGGCCAGAGGTGGATGAACGCAGTGCCCTTATTTGGGTGTAGGGCCTGATCAGAGCCTGGAGGTACTGAGGTGCCGTTCCCCTCACAGCTCCGTAGGCAAGCACCATGGTCTTGTAGCGGATGCGAGCTTCAACTGGAAGCCAGTGGAGAGAGCGGAGGAGCGGGGTGACGTGAGAGAACTTGGGAAGGTTGAACACTAGACGGGCTGCGGCGTTCTGGATGAGTTGAAGGGGTTTAATGGCACAGGCAGGAGCCCAGCCAACAGCGAGTTGCAGTAATCCAGACGGGAGATGACAAGTGCCTGGATTAGGACCTGCGCCGCTTCCTGTGTGAGCAGGGTCGTACTCTGCGGATGTTGGCAGAAACATGAACCTACAGGAGCGGGCCACATGGTAATGTTAGTTGAGAGCGACAGGGTGTTGTCCAGGATCACGCCAAGGTTCTTAGCGCTCTGGGAGGGAGGACACAATGGAGTTGTCAACCGTGATGGCGAGATCATGGAGCGGGCAGTCCTTCCCGGGAGGAAGAGCAGCTCCGTCTTGCAGAAGTTCAGCTTGAGATGGTGATCCGTCATCCCACACTGATATGTCTGCCAGACATGCAGAGATGCGATTCGCCACCTGGTCATCAGAAGGGGGAAAGGAGAAGATTAATTGTGTGTCGTCTGCATAGCAATGATAGGAGAGACCATGTGAGGTTATGACAGAGCCAAGTGACTTGGTGTATAGCGAGAATAGGAGAGGGCCTAGAACAGAGAAATCACAAGTGAAGTATTTTGAAACACAACTTAGACTTTTGATAATCACCCTGTCACCCTGGCACAGGGCGCCAGTGGAGAATTTGCCAATCTTGGTGTTCTCTGGCAAATGAAAAACATCCTGCATGGTGTTGGGCTGTAAGCACAACCCCCACCTGTGGACGTCAGGGCCCTTATACCACCCTCATGGAGTCTGTTTCTGACAGTTTGAGCAGACACATGCACATTTGTGGCCTGCTGGAGGTTATTAGACAAGGCTCTGGCAGTGCTCCTCCTGCTCCTCCTTGCACAAAGGCGGAGGTAGCGGTCCTGCTGCTGGGTTTTTGCCCTTGTCTCCTGGTAGCGCCTCCATGCTCTGGACACTACGCTGACAGACACGGCAAACCTTCTTGCCACAGCTCGCATTGATGTGCCATCCTGGATGAGCTGCACTACCTGAGCCACTTGTGTGGGATTTAGACTCCGTATCATGCTACCACTAGAGTGAAAGCACCGCCAGCATTCAAAAGTGACCAACACATCAACCAGGAGGCATAGGAACTGAGAAGTGGTCTGTGGTCTCCACCTGCAGAACCACTCCTTTATTGGGGGTGTCTTGCTAATTGGGGCGGCAGGGTAGCCTATTGGTTAGAGCGTTGGACTAGTAACCGAAAGGTTGCAAGTTCGAATCCCCGAGCTGACAAGGTACAAATCTGTCGTTCTGCCCCTGAACAGGCAGTTAACCCACTGTTCCTAGGCCGTCATTGAAAATAAGAATTTGTTCTTAACTGACTTGCCTAGTAAAATAAAGGTAAAATAAAAAATCAAATAAAAAAATTGCCAATAATTTCCACCTGTTGTCTATTCCATTTGCACAACAGCATGTTAAATTTATTGTCCATCAGTGTTGCTTCCTAAGTGGACAGTTTGATTTCACAGAAGTGTGATTGACTTGGAGTTACATTGTGTTGTTTAAGTGTTCCCTTTATTTTTTTGAGCAGTGTATATCAACCGGGACTAGGACCGGCAAGAATCACTCCGAGAGCCTCCATCTATCCACTTACTCTTACAATGTGGTCATTCACACTCATTCTTCAAAATAAAGGCCTGAAACTACGTTCAAAGGCTGTAGACACCTTAGGGAAGCCATAGAAAAAAGGATATCCCTTTCAATGGTCAATAGGGATCCATAGGAACACAGGGCTTTCAAAATAAGAGTCACTTCCTGATTGGATTTTTCTCAGGCTTTCGCCTGCAATATGAGTTCTGTTATACTCACAGACAATAAGTTTTGGAAACTTTAGAGTGTTTTCTATGCTAATCTGTCAATTATATGCATATTCTAGCATCTGGTCCTGAGAAATAGGCCGTTTACTTTGGAAACGTTATTTTTCAAAAATAAAATAGTGCCCCCTAGCTTCAAGAGGTAAAATTACATTGTAATTGCGCACACATTGATGTCAGACATCCACCTACCCCAATGCTCTGTTGCTGATGGCTGGGATGAATGCAGGGGCAGATTTCAGGAGGAGGACAAGATGGCAATGTATCTGATAGGCCTGTCTGGCATATATGACTTTGATGGTCATAATGCTTCTTGACAGTGTCATGACGTGTATTTTGTTAGTCTAAAGTGACAGAGGATGGTCATAATGCTTCATGACAGTGTCATAAAGTGTATTTTATATGATGAAAAATTATGAAAAAAACATGACTAAAGAATTCATTACAACAAAACAAATGATTTAAGAAATAAACGTTCAAATGAAAGGAAACTTGAATAAATGTGGGGTTTGACACTTATGTAGGTGTAATAACCAGCCATAAAATAACACATATGTCATAACAGTGTTATGATCATATTATGACAAGTTATGTCAGCTGTTATGATATACAGTTGAAGTCGGAATGTTACATACACTTAGGTTGGAGTCATTAAAACTAGTTTTTTCAACCACTCCACAAATTTCTTGTTAACAAACTATAGTTTTTGCAAGTCGGTTAGGACATCTACTTTGTGCATGACACAAGTCATTTTTCCAACAATTGTTTACAGACAGATTATTTCACTTATAATTCACTGTATCACAATTTGAGTGGGTCAGAAGTTTACAAGTTTACACTAAATTGACTGTGCCTTTAAACAGCTTGGACAATTGGCTTTAGAAGCTTCTGATAGGCTAATTGACATAATTTGAGTGAATTGGAGGTTTACCTGTGGAGTCTGGTTCATCCTTGGGAGCAATTTCCAAATACCACATTCATCTGTACAAACAATAATATGCAAGTATAAACACCATGGGACCACGCAGTCGCTCAGGAGGCAGACACGTTCTGTCTCCTAGAGATGAATGTACTTTGGTGTCAAAACTGCAAATCAATCCCAGAACAACAGCAAAGGACCCTGTGAAGATGCTGGAGAAAACAGGTACAAAAGTATCTATTTCCACAGTAAAACGAGTCATTTATTGACATAACCTGAAAGGCCGCTCAGCAAGTAAGAAGCCCCTGCTCCAAATCTGCCATTAAAAAGCCAGACTACAGTTTG
>NW_025755012.1:0-2500 GCF_021184085.1 Oncorhynchus gorbuscha
CTGTGTCCTATAATGTAGTGGGGTCCTAACCTTGCCTGTGTTCTAGAATGTGTGGGGGTTCTAACCTTGCCTGTGTTCTAGAATGTAGTGGGGCTCTAACCTTGCCTGTGTTCTAGAATGTAGTGGGGCTCTAACTCAATGTGTTCTAGAATGTAGTGGGGTTCTAACCTTGCCTGTGTTCTAGAATGTAGTGGGGTTCTAACCTTGCCTGTGTTCTGTAATGTAGTGTTCTAACCTTGCATGTGTTCTATTATGTAGTGGGGTTCTATCCTTGCATGTGTTCTATAATGTAGTGGGTTCTAACCTTGCCTGTGTTCTAGAATGTAGTGGGGTTCTAACCTTGCCTGTGTTCTAGAATGTAGTGGGGTTCTAACCTTGCCTGTGTTCTGTAATGTAGTGGGGTTCTAACCTTGCATGTGTTCTATAATGTAGTGGGGTTCTAACCTTGCCTGTGTTCTAGAATGTAGTGGGGTTCTAACCTTGCCTGTGTTCTGTAATGTAGTGGGGTTCTAACCTTGCATGTGTTCTATAATGTAGTGGGGTTCTAACCTTGCCTGTGTTCTAGAATGTAGTGGGGTTCTAACCTTGCCTGTGTTCTAGAATGTAGTGGGGTTCTAACCTTGCCTGTGTTCTAGAATGTAGTGGGGTTCTAACCTTGCATGTGTTCTAGAATGTAGTGGGGTTCTATCCTTGCATGTATTCTATAATGTAGTGGGGTTCTAACCTTGCCTGTGTTTTATAATGTAGTGGGGTTCTAACCTTGCCTGTGTTCTATAATGTAGTGGGGTTCTAACCTTGCCTGTGTTCTAGAATGTAGTGGGGCTCTAACCTTGCCTGTGTTCTAGAATGTAGTGGGGTTCTAACCTTGCCTGTGTTCTATAATGTAGTGGGGTTCGAACCTTGCCTGTGTTCTATAATGTAGTGGGGTTCTAACCTTGCCTGTGTTCTATAATGTAGTGGGGTTCTAACCTTGCCTGTGTTCTATAATGTAGTGGGGTTCTAACCTTGCCTGTGTTCTGTAATGTAGTGGGGTTCTAACCTTGCATGTGTTCTATTATGTAGTGGGGTTCTATCCTTGCATGTGTTCTATAATGTAGTGGGGTTCTAACCTTGCCTGTGTTCTAGAATGTAGTGGGGTTCTAACCTTGCCTGTGTTCTAGAATGTAGTGGGGTTCTAACCTTGCCTGTGTTCTGTAATGTAGTGGGGTTCTAACCTTGCATGTGTTCTATAATGTAGTGGGGTTCTAACCTTGCCTGTGTTCTAGAATGTAGTGGGGTTCTAACCTTGCCTGTGTTCTGTAATGTAGTGGGGTTCTAACCTTGCATGTGTTCTATAATGTAGTGGGGTTCTAACCTTGCCTGTGTTCTAGAATGTAGTGGGGTTCTAACCTTGCCTGTGTTCTAGAATGTAGTGGGGTTCTAACCTTGCCTGTGTTCTAGAATGTAGTGGGGTTCTAACCTTGCATGTGTTCTAGAATGTAGTGGGGTTCTATCCTTGCATGTGTTCTATAATGTAGTGGGGTTCTAACCTTGCCTGTGTTTTATAATGTAGTGGGGTTCTAACCTTGCCTGTGTTCTATAATGTAGTGGGGTTCTAACCTTGCCTGTGTTCTAGAATGTAGTGGGGCTCTAACCTTGCCTGTGTTCTAGAATGTAGTGGGGTTCTAACCTTGCCTGTGTTCTATAATGTAGTGGGGTTCGAACCTTGCCTGTGTTCTATAATGTAGTGGGGTTCTAACCTTGCCTGTGTTCTATAATGTAGTGGGGTTCTAACCTTGCCTGTGTTCTATAATGTAGTGGGGTTCTAACCTTGACTGTGTTCTAGAATGTAGTGGGGTTCTAACCTTGCCTGTGTTCTAGAATGTAGTGAGGTTCTAACCTTTTGCCTGTGTTCTATAATGTAGTGGGGTTCTAACCTTTGCCTGTGTTCTATAATGTAGTGGGGTTCTAACCTTGCCTGACATTTTAAGTTTGGTACCGACAATACCAAAGGTAAGTTTCCCAAAACTAAAAAAACATTTTTTTTTCTTTTCATTAATTCCCAAAATCTTCCTCTCTCTCCTACTCTCAGCACAGAAATCCTCATCTCTCCCACTCTCAGCACAGAAATCCTCCTCTCTCCTACTCTCAGCACAGAAATCTTCTCTCTCCTACTCTCAGCACAGAAACTCATCTCTCCCACTCTCAGCACAGAAATCCTCCTCTCTCCCACTCTCAGCACAGAAATCCTCCCTCTCCTACCTCAGCACAGAAATCCTCCTCTCTCCCACTCTCAGCACAGAACCTCTCCTCCTACTCTCAGCACAGAAATCCTCTCTCCCACTCTCAGCACAGAAATCCCCCTCTCTCCTACTCTCAGCACAGAAATCCTCTCTCCCACTCTCAGCACAGAAATCCTCCTCTCTCCTACCTCAGCACAGAAATCCTCCTCTCCCCACTCTCAGCACAGAAATCCCCCTCTCTCCTACTCAGCACAGAACTCCCTCTTCCTACTCTCAGC
>NW_025755013.1:0-8315 GCF_021184085.1 Oncorhynchus gorbuscha
AACGCAGTGCCCTTTGTTTGGGTGTAGGGCCTGATCAGAGCCTGGAGGTACTGAGGTGCCGTTCCCCTCACAGCTCCGTAGGCAAGCACCATGGTCTTGTAGCGGATGCGAGCTTCAACTGGAAGCCAGTGGAGAGAACGGAGGAGCGGGGTGACGTGAGAGAACTTGGGAAGGTTGAACACCAGACGGGCTGCGGCGTTCTGGATGAGTTGAAGGGGTTTAATGGCACAGGCAGGGAGCCCAGCCAACAGCGAGTTGCAGTAATCCAGACGGGAGATGACAAGTGCCTGGATTAGGACCTGCGCCGCTTCCTGTGTGAGGCAGGGTCGTACTCTGCGGATGTTGTAGAGCATGAACCTACAGGAACGGGCCACCGCCTTGATGTTAGTTGAGAACGACAGGGTGTTGTCCAGGATCACGCCAAGGTTCTTGGCGCTCTGGGAGGAGGACACAATGGAGTTGTCAACCGTGATGGCGAGATCATGGAACGGGCAGTCCTTCCCCGGGAGGAAGAGCAGCTCCGTCTTGCCGAGGTTCAGCTTGAGGTGGTGATCCGTCATCCACACTGATATGTCTGCCAGACATGCAGAGATGCGATTCGCCACCTGGTCATCAGAAGGGGGAAAGGAGAAGATTAATTGTGTGTCGTCTGCATAGCAATGATAAGAGAGACCATGTGAGGTTATGACAGAGCCAAGTGACTTGGTGTATAGCGAGAATAGGAGAGGGCCAAGAACAGAGCCCTGGGGGACACCAGTGGTGAGAGCGCGTGGTGAGGAGACAGATTCTCGCCACGCCACCTGGTAGGAGCGACCTGTCAGGTAGGACGCAATCCAAGCGTGGGCCGCGCCGGAGATGCCCAACTCGGAGAGGGTGGAGAGGAGGATCTGATGGTTCACAGTATCGAAGGCAGCCGATAGATCTAGAAGGATGAGAGCAGAGGAGAGAGAGTTAGCTTTAGCAGTGCGGAGCGCCTCCGTGATACAGAGGAGAGCAGTCTCAGTTGAATGACTAGTCTTGAAACCTGACTGATTTGGATCAAGAAGGTCATTCAGAGAGAGATAGCGGGAGAGCTGGCCAAGGACGGCACGTTCAAGAGTTTTGGAGAGAAAAGAAAGAAGGATACTGGTCTGTAATTGTTGACATCGGAGGGATCGAGTGTAGGTTTTTTCAGAAGGGGTGCAACTCTCGCTCTCTTGAAGACGGAAGGGACGTAGCCAACGGTCAGGGATGAGTTGATGAGCGAGGTGAGGTAAGGGAGAAGGTCTCCGGAAATGGTCTGGAGAAGAGAGGAGGGGATAGGGTCAAGCGGGCAGGTTGTTGGGCGGCCGGCCGTCACAAGACGCGAGATTTCATCTGGAGAGAGAGGGGAGAAAGAGGTCAGAGCACAGGGTAGGGCAGTGTGAGCAGAACCAGCGGTGTCGTTTGACTTAGCAAACGAGGATCGGATGTCGTCGACCTTCTTTTCAAAATGGTTGACGAAGTCATCTGCAGAGAGGGAGGAGGGGGGGGGGGCGGAGGATTCAGGAGGGAGGAGAAGGTGGCAAAGAGCTTCCTAGGGTTAGAGGCAGATGCTTGGAATTTAGCGTGGTAGAAAGTGGCTTTAGCAGCAGAGACAGAGGAGGAAAATGTAGAGAGGAGGGAGTGAAAGGATGCCAGGTCCGCAGGGAGGCGAGTTTTCCTCCATTTCCGCTCGGCTGCCCGGAGCCCTGTTCTGTGAGCTCGCAATGAGTCATCGAGCCACGGAGCGGGAGGGGAGGACCGAGCCGGCCTGGAGGATAGGGGACATAGAGAGTCAAGGGATGCAGAGAGGGAGGAGAGGAGGGTTGAGGAGGCAGAATCAGGAGATAGGTGGGAGAAGGTTTGAGCGGAGGGAAGAGATGATAGGATGGAAGAGGAGAGAGTAGCGGGGGAGAGAGAGCGAAGGTTGGGACGGCGCGATACCATCCGAGTAGGGGCAGTGTGGGAGGTGTTGGATGAGAGCGAGAGGGAAAAGGATACAAGGCAGTGGTCGGAGACTTGGAGGGGAGTTGCAGTGAGGTTAGTTGCCTTGTGAGTAGGGGGGAAGGTGAGAGGGTGAGGTCAAAAGAGGAGAGGAGTGGAAAGAAGGAGGCAGAGAGGAAAGAGTCAAAGGTAGACGTGGGGAGGTTAAAGTCGCCCAGAACTGTGAGAGGTGAGCCGTCCTCAGGAAAGGAGCTTATCAAGGCATCAAGCTCATTGATGAACTCTCCGAGGGAACCTGGAGGGCGATAAATGATAAGGATGTTAAGCTTGAAAGGGCTAGTAACTGTGACAGCATGGAATTCAAAGGAGGCGATAGACAGATGGGTAAGGGGAGAAAGAGAGAATGACCACTTGGGAGAGATGAGGATCCCGGTGCCACCACCCCGCTGACCAGACGCCCGGGGTGTGCGAGAACACGCCGTAGATTGGCAGTTCCAGAGGCTACCGGAGACCTGGAACTCCACGTGGGTCGTGCGCGCTGGGACCACCAGAGTAGGGTGGCCGCGGCCACGCGGTGTGGAGCGTTTGTACACAGCTTCTCCTTCTACATTAGCCGCAGTGAAATGTCTCCACACATCAGATAGTGCCCGTGGCATTTTCCTGTAAAGATTAGAAAAAAAATAGTTTAAAAAACACAAAGACAATTCCATGTACATATAAATAGTTAAGCAGTTTGATTAAACAACTCCTTTGTAAGATACATGTTTTAAAATGAAACGTGCATGGAAACAGGTGAACTACCAGAAATTGTTAATATGTTAGAAATGATTTAAACACACTTTGCTGTAGGCTATTATTTACTAGCTAACAAAAAATCTGTATGTCATATGAAATATATTCACCCCACCCAGTACTGTAATCAAAACTTACCAGAAAGCATCTAGTCCCTGGCTCAGACAGTGTAGTAGTGTGGGCTCAATAGCATGTCATTAGTGTGCAAGATCTTGAGAATCAGCTGTACATGTGATGGAAGAATGCACTGTGGATACAGAGGGTTACAATTCCATTAAATTGGGGATAGTTTAACTAAAATATGCCACAAGACCTAGAATTGCCTTGTGTGTATCCCACAGAAAAGGTTAACTGTCAGCTAACTTTTTGATGAATTTAATTACAAAATTCCACAAATTCCCGGGCTTAATTTCCCATGGAAAATGTACCGTAAAGTTTCCTACCCTTTGCAACCCTAGGAATAATCCACATTTCCACTGTGTTAACAGTTGACTCAGACGGCCCAAGCCCCTTGTGACCTTGTTCCAATGGGATGGTCAAAGGGCTGAGGTTGTGAGAACTGGGAACGGACACTTTGTTTTCAACTAACTATTGTTTCTTCTTATTTGCTTTGACTCTGTGGCTTGCAGAACCACAAATCCCTTCATGTGTGACTTATAAACCACATCATTTGTGGTAATGCTAATAAAAATACCCCTAGATGACTTTACATAGTCGGGCCATGTACAGGAAATACATGGGAATGAACTCATCACACCTATAAAATTGTTTTAACTACATCTATCCTTATATAAATACATGGGCTTACTTACTTTTACCTACTTACTTTTACTTACTTACTTTTGAAAAGCGTATTTGATTATTTCCTGTCTGTTGCATTGTTGTATTCCCTGTCTGTCTGTCTGTCTGTCTGTCTGTCTGTCTGTCTGTCTGTCTGTCTGTCTGTCTGTCTGTCTGTCTGTCTGTCTGTCTGTCTGTCTGTCTGTCTGTCTGTCTGTCTGTCTGTCTGTCTGTCTGTCTGTCTGTCTGTCTGTCTGTCTGTCTGTCTGTCTGTCTGTCTGTCTGTCTGTCTCTTTTCTCTTTTGTCTCTCTCTTTGTCTCTCTGTCTTTGTCTGTCTGTCTGTCTGTCTCTCTCTCTCTCTCTCTCTCTCTCTCTCTCTCTCTCTCTCTCTCTCTCTTTCTCTCTCTCTTTGTCTCTCTTTCTCTCTGTCTGTCTCTCTCTCTCTCTCTCTCTCTCTCTCTCTCTCTCTCTCTCTCTCTCTCTCTCTCTCTGTGTGGAAATCTGGAAATCTACAAGGTTGTCATGGAGAGTGCTCTGTCATATCACTGCCAAACCCTGGAGATGTATTTGCCATCTTCCCGGAGCCTCGGTATGGTTAAAGCAGACTAATGTATTTGGTGAATAGGAGCGCCGAGGCTGTTCTCTCCCCGCTCACTCCGTCCAGACATGCCTGATCCCAACATGCTGTTCTAGTCACAACAGCTGTCTGTTATTTTAAACACTAACCTCCACAGAAATGCATTACGAAGTCAGCTCATGTCGAAAAAGCCTTGAGTTGAAAGCGACGGACTCCATCTCCCCAACCCACACTTCTGAATGTCTAGAAAGCTGTTTTTTTTAAAGGCATTGGAGAAGGGATTAAAGACTATATTCATCTGGTTCTGTCACTATTCATCGCAGCGACTCCTGTATAAATTCACTCTGTCTCTGCCGGGCTGACATATTTAGGCCTGAGTCTCTCTGTGTTTTGGGCGAACAGCAGTCAACCACGGAAACAGCTCGAACTGGCCACAGCCAATCGCTGAAGCCGGTGTTCCACTCATGCCTTGGCAGGTCTTTTACCTCAGAGACTTTTTTTTTGGCTTGGCCCAAGTGAGTGATGCAAGCTCATTATATGGATCAGTCATACATACAGCCACATACTGGGGCACTGACCAGGGGTTGTGGTAGGGGACACTTAACATGAGGTCAAAAGTCCTATGCTTTCGTAATCAAACGGATATCATATCATGGTCAAACTCAATTCCATGAAAAGCAGGAGTGTTTGTTGTTATTTCCTTTCAATATGTGTCTAATTAAGACCTAGACAACCAGGTGAGGGGAGTTCCTAACTCATCATTTAAGACCTAGACAACCAGGTGAGGAGTTCCTAACTCATCAATAATTAAGAGTAGACAACCAGGTGAGAGTTCCTAACTCATCATTTAAGACCTAGACAACCAGGTGAGGGGAGTTCAACTCATCATTTAAGACCTAGACAACCAGGTGAGGGGAGTTCCTAACTCATCATTTAAGACCTAGACAACCAGGTGAGGGGAGTTCCTAACTCATCATTTAAGACCTAGACAACCAGGTGAGGGAGTTCCTAACTCATCATTTAAGACCTAGACAACCAGGTGAGGGGAGTTCCTAACTCATCATTTAAGACCTAGACAACCAGGTGAGGGGAGTTCCTAACTCATCATTTAAGACCTAGACAACCAGGTGAGGGGAGTTCCTAACTCATCATTTAAGACCTAGACAACCAGGTGAGGGGAGTTCTAACTCATCATTTAAGACCTAGACAACCAGGTGAGGGGAGTTCCTAACTCATCATTTAAGACCTAGACAACCAGGTGAGGGGAGTTCCTAACTCATCATTTAAGACCTAGACAACCAGGTGAGGGGAGTTTCTAACTCATCATTTAAGACCTAGACAACCAGGTGAGGGAGTTCTAACTCATCATTTAAGACCTAGACAACCAGGTGAGGAGTTCCTAACTCATCATTTAAGACCTAGACAACCAGGTGAGGGAGTTCCTAACTCATCATTTAAGACCTAGACAACCAGGTGAGGGAGTTCCTAACTCATCATTTAAGACCTAGACAACCAGGTGAGGGGAGTTCCTAACTCATCATTTAAGACCTAGACAACCAGGTGAGGGGAGTTCCTAACTCATCATTTAAGACCTAGACAACCAGGTGAGGGGAGTTCCTAACTCATCATTTAAGACCTAGACAACCAGGTGAGGGAGTTCCTAACTCATCATTTAAGACCTAGACAACCAGGTGAGGGGAGTTCCTAACTCATCATTTAAGACCTAGACAACCAGGTGAGGGGAGTTCCTAACTCATCATTTAAGACCTAGACAACCAGGTGAGGGGAGTTCCTAACTCATCATTTAAGACCTAGACAACCAGGTGAGGGGAGTTCCTAACTCATCATTTAAGACCTAGACAACCAGGTGAGGGGAGTTCCTAACTCATCATTTAAGACCTAGACAACCAGGTGAGGGAGTTCCTAACTCATCATTTAAGACCTAGACAACCAGGTGAGGGGAGTTCCTAACTCATCATTTAAGACCTAGACAACCAGGTGAGGGGAGTTCCTAACTCATCATTTAAGACCTAGACAACCAGGTGAGGGGAGTTCCTAACTCATCATTTAAGACCTAGACAACCAGGTGAGGGGAGTTCCTAACTCATCATTTAAGACCTAGACAACCAGGTGAGGGGAGTTCTAACTCATCATTTAAGACCTAGACAACCAGGTGAGGGGAGTTCCTAACTCATCATTTAAGACCTAGACAACCAGGTGAGGGGAGTTCCTAACTCATCATTTAAGACCTAGACAACCAGGTGAGGGGAGTTCCTAACTCATCATTTAAGACCTAGACAACCAGGTGAGGGGAGTTCCTAACTCATCATTTAAGACCTAGACAACCAGGTGAGGGGAGTTCCTAACTCATCATTTAAGACCTAGACAACCAGGTGAGGGGAGTTCCTAACTCATCATTTAAGACCTAGACAACCAGGTGAGGGAGTTCCTAACTCATCATTTAAGACCTAGACAACCAGGTGAGGGGAGTTCCTAACTCATCATTTAAGACCTAGACAACCAGGTGAGGGGAGTTCCTAACTCATCATTTAAGACCTAGACAACCAGGTGAGGGGAGTTCCTAACTCATCATTTAAGACCTAGACAACCAGGTGAGGGGAGTTCCTAACTCATCAGTATGAGCTCATAACAAAAGGTAAATATATTATTATTATATTTTGCATTGTATTTGACATTATGTCCACTGACATAATCTTATGCTGTGTGTTACGGTGTTGATAGTGCTCGGTCACCTGTGGCAAAAGCATGCAGTCCCGGGTTATCCAGTGCATGCACAAGATCACCGGGCGCCACGGCAACGAGTGCTTCTCGTCGGAGAAGCCAGCGGCGTACCGGCCATGTCAGCAGCAGGCGTGCAACGAGAGGATCAACGTCAACACCATCACCTCGCCACGCCTGGGTGAGTATCATGCATCTTGTCATCACGGTCACCATCTCCCGAGTTCATGTTTAACAGGATAGGGATCCATTCAAATTCAGTTCAGAAATGTTATTCAGAAAATGAATTGGACAATTGCCCTTTTTAATTTCAGAGTCTGGGTTTTATCAACACAGTTTATTCTTAAAGTTAAAATAGATTGAATATCAAAGAAGGCCAGAACTCACTTGATGCTTGCATGGGTTTAAGACAAGAGCTGAGCTCTATATTCAGAGAGAATGTAATATTTTTTTTTAGCATTGTAGATAAAAAATTGTCTTCACCAACCACTGGAGGACCTTACTGGTCGTGGACAGGGAAATGATTGTACCAGGCTGTGATGCAACCAATCAGGACACTCTCAATGGTGCAGGGGTAGTATTTGGAGAGGACCCGGGGCGGCATGCTGAATTTCTTCAGCCGACTTAGGAAGTAGAGACGCTGTTGAGCCCTCTTGACGAGTGGTGGTGTTGTTGGTCCATGTTAAGTCTTATGTGATGTGGATTGATCCTGATAAAAATTCATCTATAGATTAATATAATAACCTAATAATAATGAAGTCCTGTTGTTTCTACTACTTACAATAACTGTTCCCCAGACGCAGCTTGTATCACCATTCCAGCTCCCTTACCTATCATAGCTTCCCAAGTTCATCGAAGGTTCCCAAGGGTTGTTCTGTCTCATTATTTGAGTATGGTACGAATCCATTAGATACATCATCTGTCTCACGCACAACGGGCTCTCTGACAGACATCGCGCTGTGTAGGGTTTCCAAAAAAGTATCCTCAAAGTATCTCGAGCTCATTCCCGAGTCAGTTCAAAACCCATTAATTGGCGAGCGTTGATGTGGAAAGTTTGGCCCACCACTTCCCCGGCAATCTAAATGTGCCATGTTTTGATGACTTCATTAAAAATATTATGTGCGGCCTCAAGCTGTGGGATTATGCTCTGTTGTATAATACCGCCTATTCACGAGCATGCCAGACACACCACTCAACGACCTCCGTTGACCCCAGACACAAGTGCCATTTTTTTATTTTTTTAAAATGTATTTTTAAAGCCTGCAGTGAATTTCACAGTTTACACGTTCCACCAACTCTTCTGCCCACTCGTCCCTGTGTGTGTCCCTATGGGCCTTGGTCAAAAGTAGTGAACTAGTAGGGAATAGGCTCTGGTCAAAAGTAGTGCACTACATAGGGAATAGGGTGCCATTTGGGATGCATTCACTGTATTTAGGGGCTGATGGATACAGATGACGACGTTCAAGAATGTTAAGCCTTCTG
>NW_025755014.1:0-8315 GCF_021184085.1 Oncorhynchus gorbuscha
AACCAGATACATATAGGACCTGCTCTAATTTAGTGCACTACTTTTAACCAGATACATATAGGACCTGCTCTAATTTAGTGCACTACTTTGGACCAGATACATATAGGACCTGCTCTAATTTAGTGCACTACTTTTAACCAGATACATATAGGACCTGCTCTAATTTAGTGCACTACTTTGGACCAGATACATATAGGACCTGCTCTAATTTAGTGCACTACTTTGGACCAGATACATATAGGACCTGCTCTAATTTAGTGCACTACTTTGGACAAGATACATATAGGACCTGCACTAATTTAGTGCACTACTTTTAACCAGATACATATAGGACCTGCTCTAATTTAGTGCACTACTTTGGACCAGATACATATAGGACCTGCACTAATTTAGTGCACTACTTTGGACCAGATACATATAGGACCTGCTCTAATTTAGTGCACTACTTTGGACCAGATACATATAGGACCTGCTCTAATTTAGTGCACTACTTTGGACCAGATACATATAGGACCTGCACTAATTTAGTGCACTACTTTGGACCAGATACATATAGGACCTGCTCTAATTTAGTGCACTACTTTGGACCAGATACATATAGGACCTGCTCTAATTTAGTGCACTACTTTGGACCAGATACATATAGGACCTGCACTAATTTAGTGCACTACTTTGGACCAGATACATATAGGACCTGCACTAATTTAGTGCACTATACAGGGAATATTCAGGACATAGACTTTCAACCCAGTAGGGTGTCTGTGGGCAAAACATGACTGTCCATTGCGTCAGGGTGTTAACGAGGACTAAGTATAAACGGCCAACAGACTGGTCGCCTGTTAATCATTTCTGAACTCTGGATGGATTTCCATAATATTTTTCATGTCCACATTTGGCATGTTTACCAAACAAAATACAGAGAACATTTAAAATTATTGAAGGGCCCTGAAATAAATTAAACATGAAAACAAATCTCACGCAGATGTTTTTTCCCCACATAGAATAAATAGCTAGAGTAGCTACATATTGAAAAATAATGTTGTTGACACTCCATCGACAACAACAGTATATGAATAAACACAGACATAAACCCTACTACATCGTACAGTTTGAAGCTAATAGTAGAATAACCAACCAGATATGAGAATATTCCTGCTCTATGCCATCTCTGACAGGAATTAGACCATGTTAACTCATCTGTTTATTATTCTCTATTACACTAATCCTGCTTAGTATCGTGTGTCTGTGGGCATTGTGTGTGTGTGTGTGTGTGTGTGTGTGTGTGTGTGTGTGTGTGTGTGTGTGTGTGTGTGTGTGTGTGTGTGTGTGTGTGTGTGTGTGTGTGTGTGTGTGTGTGTGTGTGTGTGTGTGTGTGTGTGTGATGGTACCTGGCCCCCATCTCCGGTGCCAGGTATCATCTCCCGTGCCAGGTATCATCTCCCGTGCCAGGTATCATCTCCCGTGCCAGGTATCATCTCCCGTGCCAGGTATCATCTCCCGTGCCAGGTATCATCTCCGGTGCCAGGTACCATCTCCGGTGCCAGGTATCATCTCCGGTGCCAGGTATCATCTCCGGTGCCAGGTATCATCTCTGGTGCCAGGTATCATCTCCCGTGCCAGGTATCATCTCCCGTGCCAGGTACCATCTCCGGTGCCAGGTATCATCTCCGGTGCCAGGTATCATCTCAGGTGCCAGGTACCATCTCCGGGGCCAGGTACCATCTCCCGCACGGCAGTGTCTAGGGTTTTACTGAGAAACAAGGCCCGGACCAAACACTCAAATAACTGCACCGTTCAACAGTGGTGATCTGCATCTTGGAACGCACAACTCGTCTGTCCTCGTCACGGCTGAGCTATTTGCAGCAGGCGACCACACCGGGTGTCCGCTACTATCAGCTAGAAACAAGAAGAAGTTGATTGTCCAGCGAGCACGCGACCACCAACACTGGACAATCGAGATGTGGAAAAACATTGGCAGAGTCAGGATTTGGCGTATTGCAGCGTGAGTCGTCCATGGCCCCATCCTGCCTGGTGTCAACGGAACAGTCTGGTGGTGGTGGTGTGATGGTGTGGGTAATGTTTTCCTTGATACCAGTTGAGCAACGTTTGAACACCCCACCTTGTAGAATCCATGTCTATAAGGATTAATGGGGGGGGTGTACCTATTAAACTGGCCACTGAGACGATATGAGTCACTTTGAGAGCATGTCAGACAAGCACAGAGTAGTCAGACTAGAGACTCGGGAACTGCTAAGTAGAAAAGACATCTAGCATACATCTAACCAGTAACATTTCTCTCCTCTACAGCATCAGAGAGCTCCACAAAGTAATTGTCTTTGTGGGTGGCAGGGAGCCTAGTGGTTAGAGCATTGGGCCAGTAACCAGCAGGTAGCCTAGTGGTTAGAGCGTTGGGCCGGTAACCAGCAGGTAGCCTAGTGGTTAGAGCGTTGGGCCGGTAACCAGCAGGTAGCCTAGTGGTTAGTGCGTTGGGATCAGTAACCAGCAGGTAGCCTAGTGGTTGGAGCGTTGGGCCAGTAACCAGCAGGTAGCCTAGTGGTTAGTGCGTTGGGATCAGTAACCAGCAGGTAGCCTAGTGGTTGGAGCGTTGGGCCAGTAACCAGCAGGTAGCCTAGTGGTTAGTGCGTTGGGCCAGTAACCGAAAGGTTGCTAGGACGCTAGATTGAATCCTCGAGCTGACAAGGTAAAAATCGGTCGTTTATGCCCCTGAACAAGGCAGTGACCCTACTGTTCCTAGACCGTCATTGTAAATAAGAATGGCTTCTTAACTGACTTGCCTAGTTAAATGAATTGTTGCAAAAAGTGAGTGACTGTCATGTTTTGTCATATATTGTCTTGTCATTATGCTTTCCCTTCTGTTCGTTTCCCCCTGCTGGTCTTATTAGGTTCGTTCCCTCTTTCTATCCCTCTCTCTCCCCCTCCCTCTCTCACTCTCTCGCTCTCTCTTCTCTCTATCGTTCCGTTCCTGCTCCCAGCTGTTCCTATTCCCCTAATCAATCATTTAGTCTTCCCACACCTGTTCCCGATCCTTTCCCCTGATTAGAGTCCCTATTTCTTCCTTTGTGTTCCGTTCCTGTCCTGTCGGATCCTTGTATGTATTGGTCACCGTGCTGTGTTTGTGTATCGCCCAGTCGTGTCGTGTTTCCCTCAGATGCTGCGTGGTGAGCAGGTGTCTGAGTCTGCTAGGTTCAAGTGCCTTCCCGAGGCTACCTGCTGTTCAAGATCGAGTCTCCAGTCGGTTCTCGTCATTACGAGTGGAAGTTGTGTTTTTTGATTGTATTTTACTTTACTGGATTAAAGACTCTGTTTTCGCCAAGTCGCTTTTGGGTCCTCATTCACCTGCATAACAGAAGGATCCACCAAGAATGGACCCAGCGACTATGGATTCTCTCTACTCTACTCTCGAGTTCCAGGGAGCGATGCTCGGCAGACACGAGCAGGAATTGTCTGCTGCTCGGCATGCCGTTGAGACCCTGGCCGCTCAGGTCTCCGACCTCTCAAGACAGCATTGTCAGAGTCTTCGCCCTCGTGTCACCAGCTACTCCCGGTTCTTCCGAGCCTCCGGAACCTAGGGTTAATAACCCACCTTGTTATTCTGGGCAGCTCACTGAGTGCCGCTCCTTTCACCCAGTGTGATATCGTGTTCTCTCTCCAACCCAACACATACTCAAGAGAGAGCTCGATTGCTCTGCGCATATCACTCCTTACTGGTCGGGCTCGGCAGTGGGGCAGCTATCTGGGAGGCAAGCGCTGAGTGTACTAACAATTATCTGAACTTTAAAGAGGAGATGATAGGTTTTTGATCGCTCAGTTTTTGGGAAAGAAGCTTCCTGGTCCCTGTCTTCCCTATGTCAAGGTAATCATCCATAACGGATTACCTAATAGAGTTTCGCACTCTGCTGCCTCCAGTAACTGGAACGAGCAGGCGTTGCTCGCCGTTTTCTGAGGGACTCACGCTAAGGTTAAGGATGAGATTCTCTCTCGGGAGGTTCCATCCAGCGTGGGATTCTTTTGATTGAACTCGCCATTCGCATTGAACGACGGGTAGATCTTCGTCACCGAGCTCATAGAAGAGAGCTCGCGTTAACTGTGTCTCCCTCTCTCCGACACTACCGTCTTTCCCCACTGACTCAGGTGTTGAGCCCATGCAGCTGGGGGTATTCGCAGATCTCGGCTAAGGAGAGGGAACGGAGAATCACCAACCGCTCTGTCTCTATTGCGGTTCCGCTGGTCATTTTGTCATGTCATGTCCAGTTAAAGGCCAGAGCTCATCAGTAAGGAGGGCGACTGATAAGCGCTACTAGACGGTCCTTCCGTCAAGTACATGTACATTTACCGTCCATCTACGCTGGACCGGATCGGCAGCATCCTGCAGTGCATTAATAGACTCTGGGGGCAGAGGGCTGTTTTATGGACGAAGCCTGGGCGCGGAACATGACATTCCTCTCAGACAGTTAGGAGCCCACGGTCATGTTTGCCTTGGATGGTAGTCCTCTCCCAGTATATTATATGAAACACTACCTTTAACCCTCACTGTATCTGGTAACCATAGTGAGACCATTGCTTTTTGATTTTTTGTTCACCTTTACACCTGTTGTTTTGGGTCATCCCTGGCTAGTGTGTCATAATCCTTCTTTGATTGGTCTAGTGGTTCTGTCCTTTCCTGGAGCGTTTCTTGTCATGTGAAGTGTTTAATGTCTGCTATTTCTCCTGTTTGTTCTGTCCCCTTCTCAGGGAGGAACCTGGTGATTTGACAGGAGGCCGGAGGAATATCATGGTCTGCGCACGGTCTTCAGTCGGTCCAGAACCAACTCCCTTCCTCCCTCACCGGCCGTATGATTGTTGTTCTGATCTCTTTAAGAAGCGTTTTGCTTCCGCTCCTATCCTTGTTGCACCTGACGTCACTAAACAGTTTATTGTTGAGGTTGACGCGTCGGGGGTGGGCGTGGGAGCCATTCTGTCCCAGCGCTCCGATACTGACGATGGGGTCCACCCTTGTGCGTATTTTTCTGCTTCTGCTCCTGGTCTTGCTGGGTCTCAGTCTGTTCCCTGCCATCGCATCTCTCCTGTTCTTGTTCCTGCCCTTGCTGTGTCTCAGTCTGTCCCTAGTTGTTACTCTCCTGGCCTGTTTGGTCCTGTTTGCTCTTAAAGTTTTCAGTTCTCTACCCGTGTCTCATTTTTTTTTTTTTAGAGTAGTACCCTAGTTTCCTTTTTATCGTTTTTTTTTTCGTTACGGTCCTGAGGAGAGGGAGTTGGGTTCTTTCTCGACGTGCTGGGACCGTTTGATCTATGATTTCCTCCGTTGCCGCCAGTGTTCCTTCCTCGAGAGCGCCAGGAGGCGCCGGTGAGTGGGGGTACTGTCATGTTTTGTCATATATTGTCTTGTCATTATGCTTTCCCTTCTGTTCGTTTCCTGCTGGTCTTATTAGGTTCGTTCCCTTCTATCCCTCTCTCCTCCTCTCTCACTCTCTCGCTCTCTCTCTCTATCGTCGTTCCTGCTCTCAGCTGTTCCTATTCCCCTAATCAATCATTTAGTCTTCCCACACCTGTTCCCGATCCTTTCCCTGATTAGAGTCCCTATTTCTTCCTTTGTGTTCCGTTCCTGTCCTGTCGGATCCTTGTATGTATTGGTCACCGTGCTGTGTTTGTGTATCGCCCAGTCGTGTCGTGTTTCCCTCAGATGCTGCGTGGTGAGCAGGTGTCTGAGTCTGCTAGGTTCAAGTGCCTTCCCGAGGCTACCTGCTGTTCAAGATCGAGTCTCCAGTCGGTTCTCGTCATTACGAGTGGAAGTTGTGTTTTTTGATTGTATTTTACTTTACTGGATTAAAGACTCTGTTTTCGCCAAGTCGCTTTTGGGTCCTCATTCACCTGCATAACAGTGACTACAGAGAGACAGACTACATCAGGCTGCTCAAAGGCTACATGCAGACAGACAAAATGACTGATTGGTTCATTGATCTGGTTGACTAATTAGTTGATAGATCCTTGAGAATGTTGCTGATGAACTTTTATGATTTCAACGGTGGCAATGTTGACGAATAGACTGTAATAATTTCACATGTGGTCCTTCTGTAGCTCAGTTGGTAGAGCATGGCGCTTGTAACGCCAGGGTAGTGGGTTCGATCCCCCGGGACCACCCATACGTAGAATGTATGCACACATGACTGTAAGTCGCTGATAAAAGCGTCTGCTAAATGGCATATATATATATTATTAACAATTAAATATTTCTAAATTATAATCAAAATCCAAGTACCAACACCTGCAATGACGGAGCACTCTAATGGAATCTGAATCGTTGTCGTTTGTTTGTTTGTTTTTCTCTGTTCCTGTGATTGGTTAATTTAATCTTGTTGTTTACTACGTGCCCCTAAGCAGCTCGGAGGAGACAACGGCTTGTCCTCAAAGTTAGTCCTTTTAACTGCATTCATTTTACATCAGGGCGGACTGGGACCAGAAATACACTGGTCTTGTTTGCCCTCAATGTCCGCTAAGCATTACACAAATACACAAATACACAACTTCAAAAATAACACAAAAAAATAACACAAATACAAAAATACACAAATACACTGGGTTAAACACACTGGGTTAAACACACTGGGTTAAACACACTGGGTTAAACACACTGGGTTAAAAACACTGGGTTATACACTGGGTTAAACACACTGGGTTATACACACTGGGTTAAACACACTGGGTTAAACACACTGGGTTATACACACACGGGTTAAACACACTGGGTTATACACTGGGTTAAACACACTGGGTTAAACACACTGGGTTATACACACTGGGTTATACACACTGGGTTATACACACTGGGTTAAACACACTGGGTTATACACACTGAGTTAAACACACTGGGTTATACACACTGGGTTAAACACACGGCTATAAGCACACCAAGTTAAACACACTGGGTTATACACACTGGGTTATACACACTGGGTTATACACACTGGGTTATACACACTGGGTTAAACACACTGGGTTATACACACTGGGTTAAAATACACTGGGTTATACACACTGGGTTAAACACACTGGGTTATACACACTGGTTAAATACACTGGGTTAAACACACTGGGTTATACACACTGGGTTATACACACTGGGTTATACATTACTCAAGTTAAACACACTGGGTTGGGAAACACATCCGGTTATACACACTGGGTTATACACACTGGGTTATACACACTGGGTTAAACACACCGGGTTAAACACACTGGGTTATACACACTGGGTTAAACACACTGGGTTAAACACACTGGGTTATACACACTAGGTTAAACACACTGGGTTAAACACACTGGGTTAAACACACTGGGTTAAACACACTGGGTTATACACACTGGGTTATACACACTGGGTTAAACACACTGGGTTATACACACTGGGTTAAACACACTGGGTTAAACACACTGGGTTATACACACTGGGTTAAACACACTGGGTTATACACTGGGTTAAACACACTGGGTTATACACACTGGGTTAAACACACTGGGTTAAACACACTGGGTTAAACACTAAACACATATGACCAGACTTCTAGTCAACATCAGCCCATATGACCAGACCTCTGAGTCAACATCAGCCCATATGACCAGACCTCTAGTCAACATCAGCCCATATGACCAGACCTCTGGTCAACATCAGCCATATGACCAGACCTCTAGTCAACATCAGCCCATATGACCAGACCTCTAGTCAACATCAGCCCATATGACCAGACCTCTAGTCAACATCAGCCCATATGACCAGACCTCTAGTCAACATCAGCCCATATGACCAGACCTCTGGTCTACATCAGCCCATATGACCAGACCTCTGGTCAACATCAGCCCATATGACCAGACCTCTAGTCAACATCAGCCCATATGACCAGACCTCTAGTCAACATCAGCCCATATGACCAGACCTCTGGTCTACATCAGCCCATATGACCAGACCTCTGGTCAACATCAGCCCATATGACCAGACCTCTATTCAACATCAGCCCATATGACCAGACCTCTAGTCAACATCAGCCCATATGACCAGACCTCTAGTCAACATCAGCCCATATGACCAGACCTCTAGTCAACATCGGCAGTCTTAGAGGGAAATAGAGGAAGGACTAAGAACAAACAAGAGAGAACTATTGTAAAGTTGACTGTGCCTGTAGAAGGTGTATAAGATGTATGGATTGAAGGTAGAAGCAGAAGTGTTTATTAGTTTACTCCAACTGGGGGATCGGCAGAAGGGTTTACGAGGAATAATAATAAAGGTATATTCTTTAAAAAGTATG
>NW_025755015.1:0-8311 GCF_021184085.1 Oncorhynchus gorbuscha
TTATTTTTGTAAGAGGTGTTGACAAGCTGAATGCCACCAGAGGTCCACCAGAGGTCTCTTCACAGTCCCCAAGTCCAGAACAGACTATGGGAGGTGCACAGTACTACATCATACCATTAATATCACAGGGCCCCAACACGGCTACACCATAACTGGCCAGGGGCCCCAACACAGCTACACCATAACTGACCAGGGACCCCACACTGCTACACCATAACTGGCCAGGGGCCCCAACACGGCTACACCATAACTGGCCAGGGGCCCCAACACAGCTACACCATAACTGGCCAGGGGCCCCAACACGGCTACACCATAACTGGCCAGGGGCCCCAACACGGCTACACCATAACTGGCCAGGGGCCCCAACACGGCTACACCATAACTGGCCAGGGGCCCCAACACGGCTACACCATAACTGGCCAGGGGCCCCAACACGGCTACACCATAACTGGCCAGGGGCCCCAACACGGCTACACCATAACTGGCCAGGGGCCCCAACACGGCTACACCATAACTGACCAGGGGCCCCAACACAGCTACACCATAACTGACCAGGGACCCCACACTGCTACACCATAACTGGCCAGGGGCCCCAACACGGCTACACCATAACTGGCCAGGGGCCCCAACACAGCTACACCATAACTGGCCAGGGGCCCCAACACGGCTACACCATAACTGGCCAGGGGCCCCAACACAGCTACACCATAACTGGCCAGGGGCCCCAACACGGCTACACCATAACTGGCCAGGGGCCCCAACACGGCTACACCATAACTGGCCAGGGGCCCCAACACGGCTACACCATAACTGGCCAGGGGCCCCAACACGGCTACACCATAACTGGCCAGGGGCCCCAACACGGCTACACCATAACTGGCCAGGGGCCCCAACACGGCTACACCATAACTGACCAGGGGCCCCAACACAGCTACACCATAACTGACCAGGGGCCCCAACACAGCTACACCATAACTGGCCAGGGGCCCCAACACGGCTACACCATAACTGGCCAGGGGCCCCACACTGATACACCATAACTGGCCAGGGGCCCCAACACGGCTACACCATAACTGGCCAGGGGCCCCAACACAGCTACACCATAACTGGCCAGGGACCCCACACTGATGCATCATAACTGACCAGGGGCCCCACACTGCTACATCATAACTGACCAGGGGCCCCACACTGATACATCATAACTGACCAGGGGCCCCACACTGCTACACCATAACTGGCCAGGGGCCCCACACTGATACATCATAACTGACCAGGGGCCCCATACTGATACATCATAACTGACCAGGGGCCCCAGACTGATACATCATAACTGACCAGGGGCCCCACACTGATACATCATAACTGACCAGGGGCCCCACACTGCTACATCATAACTGACCAGGGGCCCCATACTGATACATCATAACTGACCAGGGGCCCCACACTGATACATCATAACTGACCAGGGGCCCCACACTGCTACCATCATAACTGACCAGGGGCCCCAGACTGATGCATCATAACTGACCAGGGGCCCCACACTGATACATCATAACTGACCAGGGGCCCCACACTGCTACATCATAACTGACCAGGGGCCCCACACTGATACATCATAACTGACCAGGGGCCCCACACTGATACATCATAACTGACCAGGGACCCCACATGGCTACATCAGGCTTCGTTATTGTCATGCTCATTAGAATATGAGTCATTATCATACTGTAAGTCGCTTTGGATAAAAGTGTCTGCTAAATGGCATATATTATTATTATTATTATTATATTGTTGCCAAGGAGCGATTTCAGTGTTTCTACAGTTGGTTTGCATATCATTAATTTAAAGAACGGAGTTTATTTGTCCTATCTTGGGGCGATCTCACGCACAGACCGGAAATTGAAAACTTCCCAAAGGAAGGCTACTGCCCTCCAAACCTGGACACATATGGATGCACACACACACACAACACACACACACACACACACACACACACACACACACACACACACACACACACACACACACACACACACATTACACACACACACACACACACACACACACACACACACATTACACATTACACACCACACACTCTTTCTTTAGCCATATGACCCAGTCAAAGACCAGCCTTCTATAATGCCAGGAGTTTGCATGAAGAAACCATACAGAGCATCCAGGAAGTGTTCAGAGCCCATGACATTGTTCCACATTTTGTTACGTTTCAGCCTTATTCTAAAATTGATTAAATTGTTTTTTCTCATCAATTTACACACAATACCCCATAATGACAAACGCAAAAACCTGTTCTTTAGAAATGTTTGCAAATTTATTACAAATTTTAAAAAAAACTGAAATATCTTATTTACATAAGTACTCAGTCCTTTTGCTATGAGACTCTAAATGGAGCTCAGGTGTATCCTGTTTCCATTGATCATCCTTGAGATGTTTTTACAACTTGATTGGAGTCCACCTCTGGTCCTCTCCCTCTGGTCCTCTTCCTCTGGTCCTCTCCCTCTGGTCCTCTTCCTCTGGTCCTCTCCCTCTGGTCCTCTCCCTCTGGTCCTCTTCCTCTGGTCCTCTCCCTCTGGTTCTCTACCTCTGGTCCTCTCCTTCTGGTCCTCTCCTCTCTGGTCCTCTCCCCCCTCTGGCCCTCTCCCTCTGGCCCTCTCCATCTGGTCCTCTACCTCTGGTCCTCTACCTCTGGTCCTCTACCTCTGGTCCTCTCCCTCTGGTCCTCTCCTCTCTGGTCCTCTCCCTCTGGTCCTCTACCTCTGGTCCTCTCCTCTCTGGTCCTCTCCCCCCTCTGGCCCTCTCCCTCTGGCCCTCTCCATCTGGTCCTCTCCCTCTGGCCCTCTACCTATGGTCCTCTCCCTCTGGTCCTCTCCCTCTGGTCCTCTACCTCTGGTCCTCTCCCTCTGGTCCTCTCCCTCTGGTCCTCTACCTCTGGTCCTCTCCTCTCTGGTCCTCTCCCCCCTCTGGCCCTCTCCCTCTGGCCCTCTCCATCTGGTCCTCTCCATCTGGTCCTCTCCCTCTGGCCCTCTACCTCTGGTCCTCTCCCTCTGGTCCTCTCCCTCTGGTCCTCTCCATCTGGTCCTCTACCTCTGGTCCTCTTCCTCTGGTCCTCTCCCTCTGGCCCTCTCCCTCTGGTCCTCTCCATCTGGTCCTCTCCCCCCTCTGGCCCTCTCCCTCTGGTCCTCTCCATCTGGTCCTCTACCTCTGGTCCTCTACCTCTGGTCCTCTACCTCTGGTCCTCTCCCTCTGGTCCTCTCCCCCCTCTGGCCCTCTCCCTCTGGTCCTCTACCTCTGGTCTTCTACCTCTGGCCCTCTCCCTCTGGTCCTCTACCTCTGGTCCTCTACCTCTGGTCCTCTCCCTCTGGTCCTCTCCCCCCTCTGGTCCTCTCCCTCTGGTCCTCTCCCTCTGGTCCTCTCCCTCTGGTCCTCTCCCTTTGGTCCTCTCCCTCTGGTCCTCTACCTCTGGTCCTCTCCCTCTGGTCCTCTCCCCCCTCTGGTCCTCTACCTCTGGTCCTCTCCCTCTGGTCCTCTCCCCCCTCTGGTCCTCTCCCTCTGGTCCTCTCCCTCTGGTCCTCTCCCTCTGGTCCTCTACCTCTGGTCCTCTCCCTCTGGTCCTCTACCTCTGGTCCTCTACCTCTGGTCCTCTCCCTCTGGTCCTCTCCCTCTGGTCCTCTACCTCTGATCCTCTCCCTCTGGTCCTCTACCTCTGGTCCTCTCCCTCTGGTCCTCTCCCCCCTCTGGTCCTCTCCCTCTGGTCCTCTCCCTCTGGTCCTCTCCCTCTGGTCCTCTCCATCTGGTCCTCTCCATCTGGTCCTCTCCCCCCTCTGGCCCTCTCCCTCTGGTCCTCTCCATCTGGTCCTCTACCTCTGGTCCTCTCCCTCTGGTCCTCTCCCTCTGGTCCTCTCCATCTGGTCCTCTCCATCTGGTCCTCTCCATCTGGTCCTCTACCTCTGGTCCTCTCCCTCTGGTCCTCTCCTCTCTGGTCCTCTCCTCTCTGGTCCTCTCCCTCTGGTCCTCTCCCTCTGGTCCTCTCCTCTCTGGTCCTCTCCCTCTGGTCCTCTACCTCTGGTCCTCTACCTCTGGTCCTCTCCCCCCTCTGGCCCTCTCCCTCTGGCCCTCTCCATCTGGCCCTCTCCCTCTGGTCCTCTCCATCTGGTCCTCTACCTCTGGTCCTCTACCTCTGGTCCTCTACCTCTGGTCCTCTCCCTCTGGTCCTCTCCCCCCTCTGGTCCTCTCCCCCCTCTGGTCCTCTCCCTCTGGCCCTCTCCATCTGGTCCTCTCCCTCTGGTCCTCTCCCTCTGGCCCTCTCCGTCTGGTCCTCTCCCTCTGGTCCTCTCCCTCTGGTCCTCTACCTCTGGTCCTCTCCCTCTGGTCCTCTCCCCCCTCTGGTCCTCTCCCTCTGGTCCTCTCCCTCTGGTCCTCTCCTCTGGTCCTCTACCTCTGGTCCTCTCCCTCTGGTCCTCTCCCCCCTCTGGTCCTCTCCCTCTGGTCCTCTCCCTCTGGTCCTCTCCCTCTGGTCCTCTACCTCTGGTCCTCTCCCTCTGGCCCTCTACCTCTGGTCCTCTACCTCTGGTCCTCTCCCTCTGGTCCTCTCCCTCTGGTCCTCTACCTCTGATCCTCTCCCTCTGGTCCTCTACCTCTGGTCCTCTCCCTCTGGTCCTCTCCCCCCTCTGGTCCTCTCCCTCTGGTCCTCTCCCTCTGGTCCTCTCCATCTGGTCCTCTCCATCTGGTCCTCTCCCCCCTCTGGCCCTCTCCCTCTGGTCCTCTCCATCTGGTCCTCTACCTCTGGTCCTCTCCCTCTGGTCCTCTCCCTCTGGTCCTCTCCCTCTGGTCCTCTCCATCTGGTCCTCTCCATCTGGTCCTCTCCATCTGGTCCTCTACCTCTGGTCCTCTCCCTCTGGTCCTCTCCTCTCTGGTCCTCTCCTCTCTGGTCCTCTCCCTCTGGTCCTCTCCCTCTGGTCCTCTCCTCTCTGGTCCTCTCCCTCTGGTCCTCTACCTCTGGTCCTCTACCTCTGGTCCTCTCCCCCCTCTGGCCCTCTCCCTCTGGCCCTCTCCATCTGGCCCTCTCCCTCTGGTCCTCTCCATCTGGTCCTCTACCTCTGGTCCTCTACCTCTGGTCCTCTACCTCTGGTCCTCTCCCTCTGGTCCTCTCCCCCTCTGGTCCTCTCCCCCCCTCTGGTCCTCTCCTCTGGCCCTCTCCATCTGGTCCTCTCCCTCTGGTCCTCTCCCTCTGGCCCTCTCCGTCTGGTCCTCTCCCTCTGGTCCTCTCCCTCTGGTCCTCTACCTCTGGTCCTCTCCCTCTGGTCCTCTCCCCCCTCTGGTCCTCTCCCTCTGGTCCTCTCCCTCTGGTCCTCTCCTCTGGTCCTCTCCCTCTGGTCCTCTCCCTCTGGTCCTCTCCTCTGGTCCTCTACCTCTGGTCCTCTCCCTCTGGTCCTCTCCCTCTGGTCCTCTCCCTCTGGTCCTCTCCATCTGGTCCTCTCCATCTGGTCCTCTCCTCTCTGGTCCTCTCCCTCTGGTCCTCTCCCTCTGGTCCTCTCCTCTCTGGTCCTCTCCCTCTGGTCCTCTCCCTCTGGTCCTCTCCTCTCTGGTCCTCTCCCTCTGGTCTTCTCCCTCTGGTCCTCTCCCTCTGGTCCTCTCCCTCTCCTCTCTGGTCCTCTCCCTCTGGCCCTCTCCTCTCTGGTCCTCTCCCTCTGCTTCTGGTCCTCTTCCTCCCTCTCTCTATGAAATAACAAAATCTCCCCCTCTCTCCTCCATCCACTGAAGGGATTATTATTATAATATTATATGACTATTATTATTTTAAGATACACTGCTGTAGCATCCATTTCTTCCTCTCTCCCTCGTCCTCTCCCCCTTCCTTCCTCTCTCTACTAAAATACCAAAACATCCCTCTCTCCCTCACCCTCTCCCCCTTGCTCCCTCTCTCTACTAAAATACCAAAACATCCCTCTCTCCCTCATCCTCTCCCCCTTCCTTCCTCTCTCTACTAAAATACCAAAACATCCCTCTCTCCCTCATCCTCTCCCCCTTCCTTCCTCTTCTTTACTAAAATTTTTTAAAATATCTCCTCTTTCTTTACCTCTCCCCCTTCTTCCCTCTCTCTACTAAAATACCAAAACATCCCTCTCTCCCTCATCCTCTCCCCCTTTCCCCTCCCTTTCTCTTTCATCACCAAAAACATCCCTCTCTCCCTCACCCTCTCCCCCTTCCTCCCTCTCTCTACTAAAATACCAAAACATCCCTCTCTCCCTCATCCTCTCCCCTTCCTCCTCTCTCTACTAAAATACCAAAACATCCCTCTCTCCCTCATCTCCCCCTTCTCCCTCTCTCTACTAAAATACCAAACATCCCCTTCTCCCTCATCCTCTCCCTTCCTCCTCTCTCTACTAAAATACCAAAACATCCCTTCCTTTCCCTCATCCTCTCCCCCTTCCTCTACTAAAATACCAAAACATCCCTCTCTCCCTCATCCTCCCCCTTCCTCTACTAAAATACCAAAGCATCCCCTCTCCCTCATCCTCCCCCCTTCGCAAATGTCTCTCTACTAAAATACAAAACATTCCTCTCTCCCACTCATCCTCTCCCCTTCCTCCGTCTCTCTACTAAAAAATACCAAAACATCCCTCTCTCCCTCATCCTCCCCCTTCCTCGTCTCTCTACTAAAATACCAAAACATCCCTCTCTCCCTCATCCTCCCCCTTCCTCCGTCTCTCTCTACTAAAATACCAAAACATCCTCTCTCCCTCATCCTCTCCCCCTTCCTCTACTAAAATACCAAAACATCCCTCTCCCTCATCTCTCCCCTTCCTCCCTCTCTCTACTAAAATACCAAAACATCCCCCTCTCATCCTCTCCCCCTTCCTCCCTCTCTCTACTAAAATACCAAAACATCCCTCTCTCCCTCATCCTCTCCTTCATCTCCTAAAATAACAAAACACCCTCTCTCCCCTCATCCTCCCCCTTCCTCCCTCTCTCTACTAAAATACTAAAACATCCTTCTCTCCCCCAGCCTCTAAGAATGCACTGCCATAGCTGTGCGTTGGTCTCAGCTCTGGTCACCTGATGGGTGGTGGTCGCGATGAGGAGATCGACCGGGCGGAGTGTGTCATCCGTATGAACGACGCCCCACGGCGCTGGGGTACGGGCGGGACGTCGGGCGCCGCACCTCGCTCGCGTCATCGCTCACTCCAGCATGCAGAGGGTCCTCGAAACCGCCACGAACTGCTCAACACATCCCAGGTTAGATGATTCTCTGGGATTGCAAACGTGCATCTTGTGTAAACGGTTTGGTTGAACAGCAACACTCTCGACTCCGAACTAGACATGTGACGACGGGGTACAAGTCCCTACTCAGCCTCTCCTCTCCTCTCTGATCTGATATACTTCCATTACTTCTTTCTGCATGTTGTTGATGAATGTTGTACTACTGGGGACAATATAGGTCACAGTGTTATCTACTGGGGACAATGTAGGTCACAGTGTTATCTACTGGGGACAATATAGGTCACTAGGACTGTTGTTGATGAATGTTGTGGGGATATAGGTCACAGTGTTATCTACTGGGGACAATATGTGTTATCTACTGGGGACAATATAGGTCACAGTGTTATCTACTGGGGGTCACAATCTATAGGACTGTTGTTGATGAATGTTGTACTACTGGGGACAATATAGGTCACAGTGTTATCTACTGGGGACAATATAGGTCACAGTGTTATCTACAATATAGGGTGACAATATAGGACTGTTGTTGATGAATGTTGTACTACTGGGGACAATATAGGTGTTATCACAGTGTTATCTACTGGGGACAATATAGGACACAGTGTTGTTATCTACTGGGGACAATATAGGTCACAGTGTTATCTACTGGGGACAATATAGGTCACAGTGTTATCTACTGGGGACAATATAGGTCACAGTGTTATCTACTGGGGACAATATAGGTCACTGTTATCTACTGGGGACAATATAGACTGTTGTTGATGAATGTTGTACTACTGGGGACAATATAGGTCACAGTGTTATCTACTGGGGACAATATAGGTCCACAGTGTTATCTACTGGGACAATATAGGTCACAGTGTTATCTACTGGGGACAATATAGGTCACAGTTATCTACTGTTATATAGGACTGTTGTTGACTGGGGACAATATAGGTCACAGTGTTATCTACAGGGACAATATAGGTCACAGTGTTATCTACTGGGACAATATAGGACTGTTGTTGATGTGTTGTCTACTGGGGACAATATAGGTCACAGTGTTATCTACTGGGGACAATATAGGTCA